>NW_026644693.1:0-198468 GCF_030020395.1 Manis pentadactyla | reverse complement strand
TAAGAGGGCAAATGTAGATGATCAGGTGTGTGCCTATAGACTAAGTATTAATCCAAGCTAGACAGGGGCAACAAAACATCCACGGATGCAGAAGATTTCTCTCTAAACAGGGGTGGCGTGGGGTTCTAAGCCTCACCTCTGTTGATCCCCAATTTCTCACCTGATGGCCCCCCTGCGACTGTGCCTGTCTTAGGTTGTCCCTCCCTTGAGGAGTCTTACCCGTCTCTGGCTAACCAGTCATCTTCCAGGGCCATGCAGGGAAATGGAAAGTTGGTTAAGTGAGAGAGGAGCAATATTGTGTGAAAAGGTTAGCGTTTTACTTCTTTGCAGATCCATGCCCTGTGGCCTTCATGCCCAGCATTTGTCTTGAGGTATCTTCACCACTCGGAAGAATTATGATACTCGGTAATTTCGTTATGAGGCACGAATTCTACTGAAGGGTTGTAATTAGGAAGGAAGAGGCGAGGCTCTAGAAGTAGCAGAGGGAGGAAAACGTGGGAAGATCGATGATTTCTTTGACATATCTTCTTGTAGAGTAACATAAGCACGTATATAGGTTTTAAACTACTAATTAAGTTGCATACACACGTTAACACAATAGGAATACAGCTACGTAACCAGAGCAGACCTACCATTACCAGCCATCTCCAGTGAAGCCAAAAAAAAAAAAAAAAAAAAAAACACAGCTAGGCACCCTAGGCATTTGTGAAAACTTACCAGTGACACGAGGGACATTGTCTAACTGAATTTGAATAGTTTGAGAAAAAAATCAGACAAATTGAAACAACACATTCCTGGGAACTGCTCACATTCCATATGTTCTTTTAACAGTAGAGTCGCAAGATTTTGGAGTGCCGCAACCTGCACTTCCCCTAATTCGTGTTCGAGTTGCAACAGTATATATGGATCCAGTCAAATTTGTTGTTTTACTTTATGCACAGGCCAGCTTGGATATCTCCTTCTTCGTTCCAATGGCAAGGCCCAGAACCGGTGGGATGAATGCAGCTACAACTGCAACAGCGCCAGGATCTTTGTTGAAGTTTCTTGACGATCAATCATCTTCTGGAGTGACTCTTCCAGAGAACGTTGATGTTGGAAGTTCTTCTTCGTATCGTATCTTAATTCGTTTTCCGGGTAGCCAAGTTAGGCTTTGATCCTCTGTATAAACACAAACAAACCCTTTGCCCACACTCTGACATGACCTTTAAACCATTGTGAAGATCACCACACAGGAACTGCTTTTTTCTTTCTTTGAAGAGTAAGGAATACTATCAGAGAAATGTGTTTCCATAGCTGATCATCTGACACCCTTTAAGTGATCAAAATTAAGGACACTTAAGGCGTGCATTAATCGTTGATTTACAGTTACTTTGATCCTATCAGGGAGTAATTCCCCCTTTTCTTTCTTTCTTTCTTTCTTTTCTTTCTTTCTTTCTTTCTTTCTTTCTTTCTTTCTTTCTTTCTTTCTTTCTTTCTTTCTTTCTTTCTTCTTTCTTTCTTTCTTGTTATCATTAATCTACAATTACATTAAGAATATTATGTTTACTAGGCTCTCCCCTAGACCAGGTCGTCCCCCACCAACCCCGTTACAGTCACTGTCCATGAGCACAGCACAATGGTTGTCGAATCGCTGCCTGCCCGTCTCTGTGCTGTGCAGCCCTCCCCTTTCTCCCACCTCCCACATTATGCATGCTAATCATAATACCCCCTTTCTTCTCCCCCCCGCCCCCCCACAAATCCCTCCCTACCCACCCATCCTCCCCAGTCCCTTTCCCTTTTGGTACCTGTTAGTCCATTCTTGGGTTCTGTGATTCTGCTGCTGTTTGGTTCCTTCAGTTTTTTGCCTTGTTCTTATACTCCACAGATGGGTGAAATCATTTGGTATTTCTCTCTCTCCGCTTGGCTTATTTCGCTGAGCATAATATCCTCTAGCTCCATCCATGTTGTTGCAAATGGTCGGATCTGTTTTCTCCTTGTGGCTGAGTAATATTCCATTGTGTATATGTACCACATCTTCTTTATCCGGTCATCTACTGATGGACACTTGGGTTGCTTCCAATTCTTGGCTATTGTAAATGGTGCTGCGATAAACATAGGGGTGCGTCTGTCTTTTCCAAACTTGAGTGCTGCGTTCTTAGGCTAAGTTCCTAGGAGTGGAATTCCTGGGTCAAACGGTAAGTCTATTTTGAGCCTTTTGAGGACCCTCCATACTGCTCTCCACGGTGGTTGGACTAATTTCATTCCCGCCAGCAGCGTAGGAGGGCTCCCCTTTCTTCCCAACCTCGCCAATATTTGTTGTTGTTTGTCTTTCCGACGATGGCGATCCTTACTTGTGTGAGGTGATAACTCACTGTGGTTTTAATTTGCATTTCTCTGACGACAAGCGACGTGGGGCATCTCTTCATGTGTCTGTTGGCCGTCTGTATGTCTCTTCTGGAGAACTGTCTGTTGAGTTCCTCTGCCCATTTTAAAAAATGGGTTATTTGTTTTTTTGTTTGTTGACGAGGGTGAACTCTTTATACATTTTGGACGTCCAGCCTTTATCGGATCTGTCATTTACAAATGTATTCTCCCATACTGTAGGGTACCTTTTGGTTCTATTGATGGTGTCTTTTGCTGCACAGAAGCTTTTCAGCTTAATATAGTCCCACTTGTTCATCATTGCTGTTGTTTTCCTTGCACGGGGAGATATGTTCAAGAAGAGGACACTCATGTTTATGTCTAAGAGGATTTTGCCTACGTTTTTTTCCCAAGAGTTTTATGGTTTCCTGACTTACATTCAGGTCTTTGATCCACTTTGAATTGACTTTTGTGTATGGGGTTAGACCGTTATCCAGTTTCGTTCTCCTACATGTAGCTGTCCGGTTTTGCCAGCGCCATCTGTTGAAGAGACTGTCATTTCGCCATGGTATGTCCATGGCTCCTTGATCACCTGTCATTTGACCATATATGTTGGGGTTAATGTCTGGAGTCTCTAATCTGTTCCACTGGTCTGTGGCTCTGTTCTTGTGTCAGGATCAAATGGCCTTGATTACTATGGCTTTGCAGTTAGAGCTTGAAGTTGGGGAGTGAGATCCCCCCTGCTTTATTCTTCTTTCTCAGTATCGCTTTGGCTATTCGGGTCTTTTGTGTCTCCTTATGAATGTTTGAACTATTTGATCCAGTTCGTTGAAGAATGTTGCTGGTAATGTGATAGGGATTGAATCAAATCTGTATATTGCCTTGGGCAGGATGGCCATTTTGACGATATTAATTCTTCCTAGCCACGAGCATGGGACGAGTTTCCGTTTGTTAGTGTCCCCTTTAATTTCTCATAAGTGTGACTGGTAGTTTTCAGGGTATAGGTCTTTCACTTCCTTGGTAAGGTTTATTCCTAGGTATTTCATTCTTTCTGATGCTACTGTGAATGGAATTGTTTTCCTGATTTCTCTTTCTATTAGTTCACTGGTAGTGTATAGGAAAGCTACATATTTCTGTGTGTTAATTCTGTATCCTGCAACTTTGCTGGATTCCGATACTAGTTCCTAGTCGTCTTCGAGTGTTGTCTTTAGGGTTCTTATGTACAATATCATGTCATCTGCAAATTGTGACAGTTTAACTTCTTCTTTACCAATCTGGATTCCCTGTATTTGTTTGTTTTCTCTGACTGCCGTGGCTAAGGCCTCCAGTACTATGTTAGATAACGGTGGGGAGAGTGGGTGGGCATCCCTGTCCTCTTCCCGGTCTCAGTGGAAAAATCTTTCAGCTTCTCGCCGTTTCAGGACAGTGCTGGCTGTGGGTTTATCATATATGGCCTTCATTATGTTGAGGTACTTGCCCTCCGTGCCCTTTTTTGTTGAGAGTTTGTACCGTGAATGGATGTTGAATTCTTACATGGTGAAGAGTGCAAGGGCAGTCATCACAGAAACTTTCGGTTTTGATCACGCATTACGAACTATAAACAGTCAGGTCAAATATGAATATTCGTTTGATTTTTATACTTGATTTGTATGTGATTTCCACATTTCTCCCTTATTATTATTGTTATTATTATTAATTTTTAATAAAATGCTGACGTGGTAGGTAGATGCAAGAGAAAGGTAGAAAACATCGTTTAGTGCTGTAAGAGGGCAAATGTAGATGATCAGGTGTGTGCCTATAGACTAAGTATTAATCCAAGCTAGACAGGGGCAACAAAACATCCACGGATGCAGAAGATTTCTCTCTAAACAGGGGTGGCGTGGGGTTCTAAGCCTCACCTCTGTTGATCCCCAATTTCTCACCTGATGGCCCCCCTGCGACTGTGCCTGTCTTAGGTTGTCCCTCCCTTGAGGAGTCTTACCCGTCTCTGGCTAACCAGTCATCTTCCAGGGCCATGCAGGGAAATGGAAAGTTGGTTAAGTGAGAGAGGAGCAATATTGTGTGAAAAGGTTAGCGTTTTACTTCTTTGCAGATCCATGCCCTGTGGCCTTCATGCCCAGCATTTGTCTTGAGGTATCTTCACCACTCGGAAGAATTATGATACTCGGTAATTTCGTTATGAGGCACGAATTCTACTGAAGGGTTGTAATTAGGAAGGAAGAGGCGAGGCTCTAGAAGTAGCAGAGGGAGGAAAACGTGGGAAGATCGATGATTTCTTTGACATATCTTCTTGTAGAGTAACATAAGCACGTATATAGGTTTTAAACTACTAATTAAGTTGCATACACACGTTAACACAATAGGAATACAGCTACGTAACCAGAGCAGACCTACCATTACCAGCCATCTCCAGTGAAGCCAAAAAAAAAAAAAAAAAAAAAAACACAGCTAGGCACCCTAGGCATTTGTGAAAACTTACCAGTGACACGAGGGACATTGTCTAACTGAATTTGAATAGTTTGAGAAAAAAATCAGACAAATTGAAACAACACATTCCTGGGAACTGCTCACATTCCATATGTTCTTTTAACAGTAGAGTCGCAAGATTTTGGAGTGCCGCAACCTGCACTTCCCCTAATTCGTGTTCGAGTTGCAACAGTATATATGGATCCAGTCAAATTTGTTGTTTTACTTTATGCACAGGCCAGCTTGGATATCTCCTTCTTCGTTCCAATGGCAAGGCCCAGAACCGGTGGGATGAATGCAGCTACAACTGCAACAGCGCCAGGATCTTTGTTGAAGTTTCTTGACGATCAATCATCTTCTGGAGTGACTCTTCCAGAGAACGTTGATGTTGGAAGTTCTTCTTCGTATCGTATCTTAATTCGTTTTCCGGGTAGCCAAGTTAGGCTTTGATCCTCTGTATAAACACAAACAAACCCTTTGCCCACACTCTGACATGACCTTTAAACCATTGTGAAGATCACCACACAGGAACTGCTTTTTTCTTTCTTTGAAGAGTAAGGAATACTATCAGAGAAATGTGTTTCCATAGCTGATCATCTGACACCCTTTAAGTGATCAAAATTAAGGACACTTAAGGCGTGCATTAATCGTTGATTTACAGTTACTTTGATCCTATCAGGGAGTAATTCCCCCTTTTCTTTCTTTCTTTCTTTCTTTCTTTCTTTCTTTCTTTCTTTCTTTCTTTCTTTCTTTCTTTCTTTCTTTCTTTCTTCTTTCTTTCTTTCTTGTTATCATTAATCTACAATTACATTAAGAATATTATGTTTACTAGGCTCTCCCCTAGACCAGGTCGTCCCCCACCAACCCCGTTACAGTCACTGTCCATGAGCACAGCACAATGGTTGTCGAATCGCTGCCTGCCCGTCTCTGTGCTGTGCAGCCCTCCCCTTTCTCCCACCTCCCACATTATGCATGCTAATCATAATACCCCCTTTCTTCTCCCCCCCGCCCCCCCACAAATCCCTCCTTACCCACCCATCCTCCCCAGTCCCTTTCCCTTTTGGTACCTGTTAGTCCATTCTTGGGTTCTGTGATTCTGCTGCTGTTTGGTTCCTTCAGTTTTTTGCCTTGTTCTTATACTCCACAGATGGGTGAAATCATTTGGTATTTCTCTCTCTCCGCTTGGCTTATTTCGCTGAGCATAATATCCTCTAGCTCCATCCATGTTGTTGCAAATGGTCGGATCTGTTTTCTCCTTGTGGCTGAGTAATATTCCATTGTGTATATGTACCACATCTTCTTTATCCGGTCATCTACTGATGGACACTTGGGTTGCTTCCAATTCTTGGCTATTGTAAATGGTGCTGCGATAAACATAGGGGTGCGTCTGTCTTTTCCAATCTTGAGTGCTGCGTTCTTAGGCTAAGTTCCTAGGAGTGGAATTCCTGGGTCAAACGGTAAGTCTATTTTGAGCCTTTTGAGGACCCTCCATACTGCTCTCCACGGTGGTTGGACTAATTTCATTCCCGCCAGCAGCGTAGGAGGGCTCCCCTTTCTTCCCAACCTCGCCAATATTTGTTGTTGTTTGTCTTTCCGACGATGGCGATCCTTACTTGTGTGAGGTGATAACTCACTGTGGTTTTAATTTGCATTTCTCTGACGACAAGCGACGTGGGGCATCTCTTCATGTGTCTGTTGGCCGTCTGTATGTCTCTTCTGGAGAACTGTCTGTTGAGTTCCTCTGCCCATTTTAAAAAATGGGTTATTTGTTTTTTTGTTTGTTGACGAGGGTGAACTCTTTATACATTTTGGACGTCCAGCCTTTATCGGATCTGTCATTTACAAATGTATTCTCCCATACTGTAGGGTACCTTTTGGTTCTATTGATGGTGTCTTTTGCTGCACAGAAGCTTTTCAGCTTAATATAGTCCCACTTGTTCATCATTGCTGTTGTTTTCCTTGCACGGGGAGATATGTTCAAGAAGAGGACACTCATGTTTATGTCTAAGAGGATTTTGCCTACGTTTTTTTCCCAAGAGTTTTATGGTTTCCTGACTTACATTCAGGTCTTTGATCCACTTTGAATTGACTTTTGTGTATGGGGTTAGACCGTTATCCAGTTTCGTTCTCCTACATGTAGCTGTCCGGTTTTGCCAGCGCCATCTGTTGAAGAGACTGTCATTTCGCCATGGTATGTCCATGGCTCCTTGATCACCTGTCATTTGACCATATATGTTGGGGTTAATGTCTGGAGTCTCTAATCTGTTCCACTGGTCTGTGGCTCTGTTCTTGTGTCAGGATCAAATTGCCTTGATTACTATGGCTTTGCAGTTAGAGCTTGAAGTTGGGGAGTGAGATCCCCCCTGCTTTATTCTTCTTTCTCAGTATCGCTTTGGCTATTCGGGTCTTTTGTGTCTCCTTATGAATGTTTGAACTATTTGATCCAGTTCGTTGAAGAATGTTGCTGGTAATGTGATAGGGATTGAATCAAATCTGTATATTGCCTTGGGCAGGATGGCCATTTTGACGATATTAATTCTTCCTAGCCACGAGCATGGGACGAGTTTCCGTTTGTTAGTGTCCCCTTTAATTTCTCATAAGTGTGACTGGTAGTTTTCAGGGTATAGGTCTTTCACTTCCTTGGTAAGGTTTATTCCTAGGTATTTCATTCTTTCTGATGCTACTGTGAATGGAATTGTTTTCCTGATTTCTCTTTCTATTAGTTCACTGGTAGTGTATAGGAAAGCTACATATTTCTGTGTGTTAATTCTGTATCCTGCAACTTTGCTGGATTCCGATACTAGTTCCTAGTCGTCTTCGAGTGTTGTCTTTAGGGTTCTTATGTACAATATCATGTCATCTGCAAATTGTGACAGTTTAACTTCTTCTTTACCAATCTGGATTCCCTGTATTTGTTTGTTTTCTCTGACTGCCGTGGCTAAGGCCTCCAGTACTATGTTAGATAACGGTGGGGAGAGTGGGTGGGCATCCCTGTCCTCTTCCCGGTCTCAGTGGAAAAATCTTTCAGCTTCTCGCCGTTTCAGGACAGTGCTGGCTGTGGGTTTATCATATATGGCCTTCATTATGTTGAGGTACTTGCCCTCCGTGCCCTTTTTTGTTGAGAGTTTGTACCGTGAATGGATGTTGAATTCTTACATGGTGAAGAGTGCAAGGGCAGTCATCACAGAAACTTTCGGTTTTGATCACGCATTACGAACTATAAACAGTCAGGTCAAATATGAATATTCGTTTGATTTTTATACTTGATTTGTATGTGATTTCCACATTTCTCCCTTATTATTATTGTTATTATTATTAATTTTTAATAAAATGCTGACGTGGTAGGTAGATGCAAGAGAAAGGTAGAAAACATCGTTTAGTGCTGTAAGAGGGCAAATGTAGATGATCAGGTGTGTGCCTATAGACTAAGTATTAATCCAAGCTAGACAGGGGCAACAAAACATCCACGGATGCAGAAGATTTCTCTCTAAACAGGGGTGGCGTGGGGTTCTAAGCCTCACCTCTGTTGATCCCCAATTTCTCACCTGATGGCCCCCCTGCGACTGTGCCTGTCTTAGGTTGTCCCTCCCTTGAGGAGTCTTACCCGTCTCTGGCTAACCAGTCATCTTCCAGGGCCATGCAGGGAAATGGAAAGTTGGTTAAGTGAGAGAGGAGCAATATTGTGTGAAAAGGTTAGCGTTTTACTTCTTTGCAGATCCATGCCCTGTGGCCTTCATGCCCAGCATTTGTCTTGAGGTATCTTCACCACTCGGAAGAATTATGATACTCGGTAATTTCGTTATGAGGCACGAATTCTACTGAAGGGTTGTAATTAGGAAGGAAGAGGCGAGGCTCTAGAAGTAGCAGAGGGAGGAAAACGTGGGAAGATCGATGATTTCTTTGACATATCTTCTTGTAGAGTAACATAAGCACGTATATAGGTTTTAAACTACTAATTAAGTTGCATACACACGTTAACACAATAGGAATACAGCTACGTAACCAGAGCAGACCTACCATTACCAGCCATCTCCAGTGAAGCCAAAAAAAAAAAAAAAAAAAAAAAACACAGCTAGGCACCCTAGGCATTTGTGAAAACTTACCAGTGACACGAGGGACATTGTCTAACTGAATTTGAATAGTTTGAGAAAAAAATCAGACAAATTGAAACAACACATTCCTGGGAACTGCTCACATTCCATATGTTCTTTTAACAGTAGAGTCGCAAGATTTTGGAGTGCCGCAACCTGCACTTCCCCTAATTCGTGTTCGAGTTGCAACAGTATATATGGATCCAGTCAAATTTGTTGTTTTACTTTATGCACAGGCCAGCTTGGATATCTCCTTCTTCGTTCCAATGGCAAGGCCCAGAACCGGTGGGATGAATGCAGCTACAACTGCAACAGCGCCAGGATCTTTGTTGAAGTTTCTTGACGATCAATCATCTTCTGGAGTGACTCTTCCAGAGAACGTTGATGTTGGAAGTTCTTCTTCGTATCGTATCTTAATTCGTTTTCCGGGTAGCCAAGTTAGGCTTTGATCCTCTGTATAAACACAAACAAACCCTTTGCCCACACTCTGACATGACCTTTAAACCATTGTGAAGATCACCACACAGGAACTGCTTTTTTCTTTCTTTGAAGAGTAAGGAATACTATCAGAGAAATGTGTTTCCATAGCTGATCATCTGACACCCTTTAAGTGATCAAAATTAAGGACACTTAAGGCGTGCATTAATCGTTGATTTACAGTTACTTTGATCCTATCAGGGAGTAATTCCCCCTTTTCTTTCTTTCTTTCTTTCTTTCTTTCTTTCTTTCTTTCTTTCTTTCTTTCTTTCTTTCTTCTTTCTTTCTTTCTTGTTATCATTAATCTACAATTACATTAAGAATATTATGTTTACTAGGCTCTCCCCTAGACCAGGTCGTCCCCCACCAACCCCGTTACAGTCACTGTCCATGAGCACAGCACAATGGTTGTCGAATCGCTGCCTGCCCGTCTCTGTGCTGTGCATCCCTCCCCTTTCTCCCACCTCCCACATTATGCATGCTAATCATAATACCCCCTTTCTTCTCCCCCCCGCCCCCCCACAAATCCCTCCTTACCCACCCATCCTCCCCAGTCCCTTTCCCTTTTGGTACCTGTTAGTCCATTCTTGGGTTCTGTGATTCTGCTGCTGTTTGGTTCCTTCAGTTTTTTGCCTTGTTCTTATACTCCACAGATGGGTGAAATCATTTGGTATTTCTCTCTCTCCGCTTGGCTTATTTCGCTGAGCATAATATCCTCTAGCTCCATCCATGTTGTTGCAAATGGTCGGATCTGTTTTCTCCTTGTGGCTGAGTAATATTCCATTGTGTATATGTACCACATCTTCTTTATCCGGTCATCTACTGATGGACACTTGGGTTGCTTCCAATTCTTGGCTATTGTAAATGGTGCTGCGATAAACATAGGGGTGCGTCTGTCTTTTCCAATCTTGAGTGCTGCGTTCTTAGGCTAAGTTCCTAGGAGTGGAATTCCTGGGTCAAACGGTAAGTCTATTTTGAGCCTTTTGAGGACCCTCCATACTGCTCTCCACGGTGGTTGGACTAATTTCATTCCCGCCAGCAGCGTAGGAGGGCTCCCCTTTCTTCCCAACCTCGCCAATATTTGTTGTTGTTTGTCTTTCCGACGATGGCGATCCTTACTTGTGTGAGGTGATAACTCACTGTGGTTTTAATTTGCATTTCTCTGACGACAAGCGACGTGGGGCATCTCTTCATGTGTCTGTTGGCCGTCTGTATGTCTCTTCTGGAGAACTGTCTGTTGAGTTCCTCTGCCCATTTTAAAAAATGGGTTATTTGTTTTTTTGTTTGTTGACGAGGGTGAACTCTTTATACATTTTGGACGTCCAGCCTTTATCGGATCTGTCATTTACAAATGTATTCTCCCATACTGTAGGGTACCTTTTGGTTCTATTGATGGTGTCTTTTGCTGCACAGAAGCTTTTCAGCTTAATATAGTCCCACTTGTTCATCATTGCTGTTGTTTTCCTTGCACGGGGAGATATGTTCAAGAAGAGGACACTCATGTTTATGTCTAAGAGGATTTTGCCTACGTTTTTTTCCCAAGAGTTTTATGGTTTCCTGACTTACATTCAGGTCTTTGATCCACTTTGAATTGACTTTTGTGTATGGGGTTAGACCGTTATCCAGTTTCGTTCTCCTACATGTAGCTGTCCGGTTTTGCCAGCGCCATCTGTTGAAGAGACTGTCATTTCGCCATGGTATGTCCATGGCTCCTTGATCACCTGTCATTTGACCATATATGTTGGGGTTAATGTCTGGAGTCTCTAATCTGTTCCACTGGTCTGTGGCTCTGTTCTTGTGTCAGGATCAAATGGCCTTGATTACTATGGCTTTGCAGTTAGAGCTTGAAGTTGGGGAGTGAGATCCCCCCTGCTTTATTCTTCTTTCTCAGTATCGCTTTGGCTATTCGGGTCTTTTGTGTCTCCTTATGAATGTTTGAACTATTTGATCCAGTTCGTTGAAGAATGTTGCTGGTAATGTGATAGGGATTGAATCAAATCTGTATATTGCCTTGGGCAGGATGGCCATTTTGACGATATTAATTCTTCCTAGCCACGAGCATGGGACGAGTTTCCGTTTGTTAGTGTCCCCTTTAATTTCTCATAAGTGTGACTGGTAGTTTTCAGGGTATAGGTCTTTCACTTCCTTGGTAAGGTTTATTCCTAGGTATTTCATTCTTTCTGATGCTACTGTGAATGGAATTGTTTTCCTGATTTCTCTTTCTATTAGTTCACTGGTAGTGTATAGGAAAGCTACATATTTCTGTGTGTTAATTCTGTATCCTGCAACTTTGCTGGATTCCGATACTAGTTCCTAGTCGTCTTCGAGTGTTGTCTTTAGGGTTCTTATGTACAATATCATGTCATCTGCAAATTGTGACAGTTTAACTTCTTCTTTACCAATCTGGATTCCCTGTATTTGTTTGTTTTCTCTGACTGCCGTGGCTAAGGCCTCCAGTACTATGTTAGATAACGGTGGGGAGAGTGGGTGGGCATCCCTGTCCTCTTCCCGGTCTCAGTGGAAAAATCTTTCAGCTTCTCGCCGTTTCAGGACAGTGCTGGCTGTGGGTTTATCATATATGGCCTTCATTATGTTGAGGTACTTGCCCTCCGTGCCCTTTTTTGTTGAGAGTTTGTACCGTGAATGGATGTTGAATTCTTACATGGTGAAGAGTGCAAGGGCAGTCATCACAGAAACTTTCGGTTTTGATCACGCATTACGAACTATAAACAGTCAGGTCAAATATGAATATTCGTTTGATTTTTATACTTGATTTGTATGTGATTTCCACATTTCTCCCTTATTATTATTGTTATTATTATTAATTTTTAATAAAATGCTGACGTGGTAGGTAGATGCAAGAGAAAGGTAGAAAACATCGTTTAGTGCTGTAAGAGGGCAAATGTAGATGATCAGGTGTGTGCCTATAGACTAAGTATTAATCCAAGCTAGACAGGGGCAACAAAACATCCACGGATGCAGAAGATTTCTCTCTAAACAGGGGTGGCGTGGGGTTCTAAGCCTCACCTCTGTTGATCCCCAATTTCTCACCTGATGGCCCCCCTGCGACTGTGCCTGTCTTAGGTTGTCCCTCCCTTGAGGAGTCTTACCCGTCTCTGGCTAACCAGTCATCTTCCAGGGCCATGCAGGGAAATGGAAAGTTGGTTAAGTGAGAGAGGAGCAATATTGTGTGAAAAGGTTAGCGTTTTACTTCTTTGCAGATCCATGCCCTGTGGCCTTCATGCCCAGCATTTGTCTTGAGGTATCTTCACCACTCGGAAGAATTATGATACTCGGTAATTTCGTTATGAGGCACGAATTCTACTGAAGGGTTGTAATTAGGAAGGAAGAGGCGAGGCTCTAGAAGTAGCAGAGGGAGGAAAACGTGGGAAGATCGATGATTTCTTTGACATATCTTCTTGTAGAGTAACATAAGCACGTATATAGGTTTTAAACTACTAATTAAGTTGCATACACACGTTAACACAATAGGAATACAGCTACGTAACCAGAGCAGACCTACCATTACCAGCCATCTCCAGTGAAGCCAAAAAAAAAAAAAAAAAAAAAAAACACAGCTAGGCACCCTAGGCATTTGTGAAAACTTACCAGTGACACGAGGGACATTGTCTAACTGAATTTGAATAGTTTGAGAAAAAAATCAGACAAATTGAAACAACACATTCCTGGGAACTGCTCACATTCCATATGTTCTTTTAACAGTAGAGTCGCAAGATTTTGGAGTGCCGCAACCTGCACTTCCCCTAATTCGTGTTCGAGTTGCAACAGTATATATGGATCCAGTCAAATTTGTTGTTTTACTTTATGCACAGGCCAGCTTGGATATCTCCTTCTTCGTTCCAATGGCAAGGCCCAGAACCGGTGGGATGAATGCAGCTACAACTGCAACAGCGCCAGGATCTTTGTTGAAGTTTCTTGACGATCAATCATCTTCTGGAGTGACTCTTCCAGAGAACGTTGATGTTGGAAGTTCTTCTTCGTATCGTATCTTAATTCGTTTTCCGGGTAGCCAAGTTAGGCTTTGATCCTCTGTATAAACACAAACAAACCCTTTGCCCACACTCTGACATGACCTTTAAACCATTGTGAAGATCACCACACAGGAACTGCTTTTTTCTTTCTTTGAAGAGTAAGGAATACTATCAGAGAAATGTGTTTCCATAGCTGATCATCTGACACCCTTTAAGTGATCAAAATTAAGGACACTTAAGGCGTGCATTAATCGTTGATTTACAGTTACTTTGATCCTATCAGGGAGTAATTCCCCCTTTTCTTTCTTTCTTTCTTTCTTTCTTTCTTTCTTTCTTTCTTTCTTTCTTTCTTTCTTTCTTTCTTTCTTTCTTTCTTTCTTTCTTCTTTCTTTCTTTCTTGTTATCATTAATCTACAATTACATTAAGAATATTATGTTTACTAGGCTCTCCCCTAGACCAGGTCGTCCCCCACCAACCCCGTTACAGTCACTGTCCATGAGCACAGCACAATGGTTGTCGAATCGCTGCCTGCCCGTCTCTGTGCTGTGCAGCCCTCCCCTTTCTCCCACCTCCCACATTATGCATGCTAATCATAATACCCCCTTTCTTCTCCCCCCCGCCCCCCCACAAATCCCTCCTTACCCACCCATCCTCCCCAGTCCCTTTCCCTTTTGGTACCTGTTAGTCCATTCTTGGGTTCTGTGATTCTGCTGCTGTTTGGTTCCTTCAGTTTTTTGCCTTGTTCTTATACTCCACAGATGGGTGAAATCATTTGGTATTTCTCTCTCTCCGCTTGGCTTATTTCGCTGAGCATAATATCCTCTAGCTCCATCCATGTTGTTGCAAATGGTCGGATCTGTTTTCTCCTTGTGGCTGAGTAATATTCCATTGTGTATATGTACCACATCTTCTTTATCCGGTCATCTACTGATGGACACTTGGGTTGCTTCCAATTCTTGGCTATTGTAAATGGTGCTGCGATAAACATAGGGGTGCGTCTGTCTTTTCCAATCTTGAGTGCTGCGTTCTTAGGCTAAGTTCCTAGGAGTGGAATTCCTGGGTCAAACGGTAAGTCTATTTTGAGCCTTTTGAGGACCCTCCATACTGCTCTCCACGGTGGTTGGACTAATTTCATTCCCGCCAGCAGCGTAGGAGGGCTCCCCTTTCTTCCCAACCTCGCCAATATTTGTTGTTGTTTGTCTTTCCGACGATGGCGATCCTTACTTGTGTGAGGTGATAACTCACTGTGGTTTTAATTTGCATTTCTCTGACGACAAGCGACGTGGGGCATCTCTTCATGTGTCTGTTGGCCGTCTGTATGTCTCTTCTGGAGAACTGTCTGTTGAGTTCCTCTGCCCATTTTAAAAAATGGGTTATTTGTTTTTTTGTTTGTTGACGAGGGTGAACTCTTTATACATTTTGGACGTCCAGCCTTTATCGGATCTGTCATTTACAAATGTATTCTCCCATACTGTAGGGTACCTTTTGGTTCTATTGATGGTGTCTTTTGCTGCACAGAAGCTTTTCAGCTTAATATAGTCCCACTTGTTCATCATTGCTGTTGTTTTCCTTGCACGGGGAGATATGTTCAAGAAGAGGACACTCATGTTTATGTCTAAGAGGATTTTGCCTACGTTTTTTTCCCAAGAGTTTTATGGTTTCCTGACTTACATTCAGGTCTTTGATCCACTTTGAATTGACTTTTGTGTATGGGGTTAGACCGTTATCCAGTTTCGTTCTCCTACATGTAGCTGTCCGGTTTTGCCAGCGCCATCTGTTGAAGAGACTGTCATTTCGCCATGGTATGTCCATGGCTCCTTGATCACCTGTCATTTGACCATATATGTTGGGGTTAATGTCTGGAGTCTCTAATCTGTTCCACTGGTCTGTGGCTCTGTTCTTGTGTCAGGATCAAATGGCCTTGATTACTATGGCTTTGCAGTTAGAGCTTGAAGTTGGGGAGTGAGATCCCCCCTGCTTTATTCTTCTTTCTCAGTATCGCTTTGGCTATTCGGGTCTTTTGTGTCTCCTTATGAATGTTTGAACTATTTGATCCAGTTCGTTGAAGAATGTTGCTGGTAATGTGATAGGGATTGAATCAAATCTGTATATTGCCTTGGGCAGGATGGCCATTTTGACGATATTAATTCTTCCTAGCCACGAGCATGGGACGAGTTTCCGTTTGTTAGTGTCCCCTTTAATTTCTCATAAGTGTGACTGGTAGTTTTCAGGGTATAGGTCTTTCACTTCCTTGGTAAGGTTTATTCCTAGGTATTTCATTCTTTCTGATGCTACTGTGAATGGAATTGTTTTCCTGATTTCTCTTTCTATTAGTTCACTGGTAGTGTATAGGAAAGCTACATATTTCTGTGTGTTAATTCTGTATCCTGCAACTTTGCTGGATTCCGATACTAGTTCCTAGTCGTCTTCGAGTGTTGTCTTTAGGGTTCTTATGTACAATATCATGTCATCTGCAAATTGTGACAGTTTAACTTCTTCTTTACCAATCTGGATTCCCTGTATTTGTTTGTTTTCTCTGACTGCCGTGGCTAAGGCCTCCAGTACTATGTTAGATAACGGTGGGGAGAGTGGGTGGGCATCCCTGTCCTCTTCCCGGTCTCAGTGGAAAAATCTTTCAGCTTCTCGCCGTTTCAGGACAGTGCTGGCTGTGGGTTTATCATATATGGCCTTCATTATGTTGAGGTACTTGCCCTCCGTGCCCTTTTTTGTTGAGAGTTTGTACCGTGAATGGATGTTGAATTCTTACATGGTGAAGAGTGCAAGGGCAGTCATCACAGAAACTTTCGGTTTTGATCACGCATTACGAACTATAAACAGTCAGGTCAAATATGAATATTCGTTTGATTTTTATACTTGATTTGTATGTGATTTCCACATTTCTCCCTTATTATTATTGTTATTATTATTAATTTTTAATAAAATGCTGACATGGTAGGTAGATGCAAGAGAAAGGTAGAAAACATCGTTTAGTGCTGTAAGAGGGCAAATGTAGATGATCAGGTGTGTGCCTATAGACTAAGTATTAATCCAAGCTAGACAGGGGCAACAAAACATCCACGGATGCAGAAGATTTCTCTCTAAACAGGGGTGGCGTGGGGTTCTAAGCCTCACCTCTGTTGATCCCCAATTTCTCACCTGATGGCCCCCCTGCGACTGTGCCTGTCTTAGGTTGTCCCTCCCTTGAGGAGTCTTACCCGTCTCTGGCTAACCAGTCATCTTCCAGGGCCATGCAGGGAAATGGAAAGTTGGTTAAGTGAGAGAGGAGCAATATTGTGTGAAAAGGTTAGCGTTTTACTTCTTTGCAGATCCATGCCCTGTGGCCTTCATGCCCAGCATTTGTCTTGAGGTATCTTCACCACTCGGAAGAATTATGATACTCGGTAATTTCGTTATGAGGCACGAATTCTACTGAAGGGTTGTAATTAGGAAGGAAGAGGCGAGGCTCTAGAAGTAGCAGAGGGAGGAAAACGTGGGAAGATCGATGATTTCTTTGACATATCTTCTTGTAGAGTAACATAAGCACGTATATAGGTTTTAAACTACTAATTAAGTTGCATACACACGTTAACACAATAGGAATACAGCTACGTAACCAGAGCAGACCTACCATTACCAGCCATCTCCAGTGAAGCCAAAAAAAAAAAAAAAAAAAAAAAACACAGCTAGGCACCCTAGGCATTTGTGAAAACTTACCAGTGACACGAGGGACATTGTCTAACTGAATTTGAATAGTTTGAGAAAAAAATCAGACAAATTGAAACAACACATTCCTGGGAACTGCTCACATTCCATATGTTCTTTTAACAGTAGAGTCGCAAGATTTTGGAGTGCCGCAACCTGCACTTCCCCTAATTCGTGTTCGAGTTGCAACAGTATATATGGATCCAGTCAAATTTGTTGTTTTACTTTATGCACAGGCCAGCTTGGATATCTCCTTCTTCGTTCCAATGGCAAGGCCCAGAACCGGTGGGATGAATGCAGCTACAACTGCAACAGCGCCAGGATCTTTGTTGAAGTTTCTTGACGATCAATCATCTTCTGGAGTGACTCTTCCAGAGAACGTTGATGTTGGAAGTTCTTCTTCGTATCGTATCTTAATTCGTTTTCCGGGTAGCCAAGTTAGGCTTTGATCCTCTGTATAAACACAAACAAACCCTTTGCCCACACTCTGACATGACCTTTAAACCATTGTGAAGATCACCACACAGGAACTGCTTTTTTCTTTCTTTGAAGAGTAAGGAATACTATCAGAGAAATGTGTTTCCATAGCTGATCATCTGACACCCTTTAAGTGATCAAAATTAAGGACACTTAAGGCGTGCATTAATCGTTGATTTACAGTTACTTTGATCCTATCAGGGAGTAATTCCCCCTTTTCTTTCTTTCTTTCTTTCTTTCTTTCTTTCTTTCTTTCTTTCTTTCTTTCTTTCTTTCTTTCTTCTTTCTTTCTTTCTTGTTATCATTAATCTACAATTACATTAAGAATATTATGTTTACTAGGCTCTCCCCTAGACCAGGTCGTCCCCCACCAACCCCGTTACAGTCACTGTCCATGAGCACAGCACAATGGTTGTCGAATCGCTGCCTGCCCGTCTCTGTGCTGTGCAGCCCTCCCCTTTCTCCCACCTCCCACATTATGCATGCTAATCATAATACCCCCTTTCTTCTCCCCCCCGCCCCCCCACAAATCCCTCCTTACCCACCCATCCTCCCCAGTCCCTTTCCCTTTTGGTACCTGTTAGTCCATTCTTGGGTTCTGTGATTCTGCTGCTGTTTGGTTCCTTCAGTTTTTTGCCTTGTTCTTATACTCCACAGATGGGTGAAATCATTTGGTATTTCTCTCTCTCCGCTTGGCTTATTTCGCTGAGCATAATATCCTCTAGCTCCATCCATGTTGTTGCAAATGGTCGGATCTGTTTTCTCCTTGTGGCTGAGTAATATTCCATTGTGTATATGTACCACATCTTCTTTATCCGGTCATCTACTGATGGACACTTGGGTTGCTTCCAATTCTTGGCTATTGTAAATGGTGCTGCGATAAACATAGGGGTGCGTCTGTCTTTTCCAATCTTGAGTGCTGCGTTCTTAGGCTAAGTTCCTAGGAGTGGAATTCCTGGGTCAAACGGTAAGTCTATTTTGAGCCTTTTGAGGACCCTCCATACTGCTCTCCACGGTGGTTGGACTAATTTCATTCCCGCCAGCAGCGTAGGAGGGCTCCCCTTTCTTCCCAACCTCGCCAATATTTGTTGTTGTTTGTCTTTCCGACGATGGCGATCCTTACTTGTGTGAGGTGATAACTCACTGTGGTTTTAATTTGCATTTCTCTGACGACAAGCGACGTGGGGCATCTCTTCATGTGTCTGTTGGCCGTCTGTATGTCTCTTCTGGAGAACTGTCTGTTGAGTTCCTCTGCCCATTTTAAAAAATGGGTTATTTGTTTTTTTGTTTGTTGACGAGGGTGAACTCTTTATACATTTTGGACGTCCAGCCTTTATCGGATCTGTCATTTACAAATGTATTCTCCCATACTGTAGGGTACCTTTTGGTTCTATTGATGGTGTCTTTTGCTGCACAGAAGCTTTTCAGCTTAATATAGTCCCACTTGTTCATCATTGCTGTTGTTTTCCTTGCACGGGGAGATATGTTCAAGAAGAGGACACTCATGTTTATGTCTAAGAGGATTTTGCCTACGTTTTTTTCCCAAGAGTTTTATGGTTTCCTGACTTACATTCAGGTCTTTGATCCACTTTGAATTGACTTTTGTGTATGGGGTTAGACCGTTATCCAGTTTCGTTCTCCTACATGTAGCTGTCCGGTTTTGCCAGCGCCATCTGTTGAAGAGACTGTCATTTCGCCATGGTATGTCCATGGCTCCTTGATCACCTGTCATTTGACCATATATGTTGGGGTTAATGTCTGGAGTCTCTAATCTGTTCCACTGGTCTGTGGCTCTGTTCTTGTGTCAGGATCAAATGGCCTTGATTACTATGGCTTTGCAGTTAGAGCTTGAAGTTGGGGAGTGAGATCCCCCCTGCTTTATTCTTCTTTCTCAGTATCGCTTTGGCTATTCGGGTCTTTTGTGTCTCCTTATGAATGTTTGAACTATTTGATCCAGTTCGTTGAAGAATGTTGCTGGTAATGTGATAGGGATTGAATCAAATCTGTATATTGCCTTGGGCAGGATGGCCATTTTGACGATATTAATTCTTCCTAGCCACGAGCATGGGACGAGTTTCCGTTTGTTAGTGTCCCCTTTAATTTCTCATAAGTGTGACTGGTAGTTTTCAGGGTATAGGTCTTTCACTTCCTTGGTAAGGTTTATTCCTAGGTATTTCATTCTTTCTGATGCTACTGTGAATGGAATTGTTTTCCTGATTTCTCTTTCTATTAGTTCACTGGTAGTGTATAGGAAAGCTACATATTTCTGTGTGTTAATTCTGTATCCTGCAACTTTGCTGGATTCCGATACTAGTTCCTAGTCGTCTTCGAGTGTTGTCTTTAGGGTTCTTATGTACAATATCATGTCATCTGCAAATTGTGACAGTTTAACTTCTTCTTTACCAATCTGGATTCCCTGTATTTGTTTGTTTTCTCTGACTGCCGTGGCTAAGGCCTCCAGTACTATGTTAGATAACGGTGGGGAGAGTGGGTGGGCATCCCTGTCCTCTTCCTGGTCTCAGTGGAAAAATCTTTCAGCTTCTCGCCGTTTCAGGACAGTGCTGGCTGTGGGTTTATCATATATGGCCTTCATTATGTTGAGGTACTTGCCCTCCGTGCCCTTTTTTGTTGAGAGTTTGTACCATGAATGGATGTTGAATTCTTACATGGTGAAGAGTGCAAGGGCAGTCATCACAGAAACTTTCGGTTTTGATCACGCATTACGAACTATAAACAGTCAGGTCAAATATGAATATTCGTTTGATTTTTATACTTGATTTGTATGTGATTTCCACATTTCTCCCTTATTATTATTGTTATTATTATTAATTTTTAATAAAATGCTGACGTGGTAGGTAGATGCAAGAGAAAGGTAGAAAACATCGTTTAGTGCTGTAAGAGGGCAAATGTAGATGATCAGGTGTGTGCCTATAGACTAAGTATTAATCCAAGCTAGACAGGGGCAACAAAACATCCACGGATGCAGAAGATTTCTCTCTAAACAGGGGTGGCGTGGGGTTCTAAGCCTCACCTCTGTTGATCCCCAATTTCTCACCTGATGGCCCCCCTGCGACTGTGCCTGTCTTAGGTTGTCCCTCCCTTGAGGAGTCTTACCCGTCTCTGGCTAACCAGTCATCTTCCAGGGCCATGCAGGGAAATGGAAAGTTGGTTAAGTGAGAGAGGAGCAATATTGTGTGAAAAGGTTAGCGTTTTACTTCTTTGCAGATCCATGCCCTGTGGCCTTCATGCCCAGCATTTGTCTTGAGGTATCTTCACCACTCGGAAGAATTATGATACTCGGTAATTTCGTTATGAGGCACGAATTCTACTGAAGGGTTGTAATTAGGAAGGAAGAGGCGAGGCTCTAGAAGTAGCAGAGGGAGGAAAACGTGGGAAGATCGATGATTTCTTTGACATATCTTCTTGTAGAGTAACATAAGCACGTATATAGGTTTTAAACTACTAATTAAGTTGCATACACACGTTAACACAATAGGAATACAGCTACGTAACCAGAGCAGACCTACCATTACCAGCCATCTCCAGTGAAGCCAAAAAAAAAAAAAAAAAAAAAAAACACAGCTAGGCACCCTAGGCATTTGTGAAAACTTACCAGTGACACGAGGGACATTGTCTAACTGAATTTGAATAGTTTGAGAAAAAAATCAGACAAATTGAAACAACACATTCCTGGGAACTGCTCACATTCCATATGTTCTTTTAACAGTAGAGTCGCAAGATTTTGGAGTGCCGCAACCTGCACTTCCCCTAATTCGTGTTCGAGTTGCAACAGTATATATGGATCCAGTCAAATTTGTTGTTTTACTTTATGCACAGGCCAGCTTGGATATCTCCTTCTTCGTTCCAATGGCAAGGCCCAGAACCGGTGGGATGAATGCAGCTACAACTGCAACAGCGCCAGGATCTTTGTTGAAGTTTCTTGACGATCAATCATCTTCTGGAGTGACTCTTCCAGAGAACGTTGATGTTGGAAGTTCTTCTTCGTATCGTATCTTAATTCGTTTTCCGGGTAGCCAAGTTAGGCTTTGATCCTCTGTATAAACACAAACAAACCCTTTGCCCACACTCTGACATGACCTTTAAACCATTGTGAAGATCACCACACAGGAACTGCTTTTTTCTTTCTTTGAAGAGTAAGGAATACTATCAGAGAAATGTGTTTCCATAGCTGATCATCTGACACCCTTTAAGTGATCAAAATTAAGGACACTTAAGGCATGCATTAATCGTTGATTTACAGTTACTTTGATCCTATCAGGGAGTAATTCCCCCTTTTCTTTCTTTCTTTCTTTCTTTCTTTCTTTCTTTCTTTCTTTCTTTCTTTCTTTCTTTCTTTCTTTCTTTCTTTCTTCTTTCTTTCTTTCTTGTTATCATTAATCTACAATTACATTAAGAATATTATGTTTACTAGGCTCTCCCCTAGACCAGGTCGTCCCCCACCAACCCCGTTACAGTCACTGTCCATGAGCACAGCACAATGGTTGTCGAATCGCTGCCTGCCCGTCTCTGTGCTGTGCAGCCCTCCCCTTTCTCCCACCTCCCACATTATGCATGCTAATCATAATACCCCCTTTCTTCTCCCCCCCGCCCCCCCACAAATCCCTCCTTACCCACCCATCCTCCCCAGTCCCTTTCCCTTTTGGTACCTGTTAGTCCATTCTTGGGTTCTGTGATTCTGCTGCTGTTTGGTTCCTTCAGTTTTTTGCCTTGTTCTTATACTCCACAGATGGGTGAAATCATTTGGTATTTCTCTCTCTCCGCTTGGCTTATTTCGCTGAGCATAATATCCTCTAGCTCCATCCATGTTGTTGCAAATGGTCGGATCTGTTTTCTCCTTGTGGCTGAGTAATATTCCATTGTGTATATGTACCACATCTTCTTTATCCGGTCATCTACTGATGGACACTTGGGTTGCTTCCAATTCTTGGCTATTGTAAATGGTGCTGCGATAAACATAGGGGTGCGTCTGTCTTTTCCAATCTTGAGTGCTGCGTTCTTAGGCTAAGTTCCTAGGAGTGGAATTCCTGGGTCAAACGGTAAGTCTATTTTGAGCCTTTTGAGGACCCTCCATACTGCTCTCCACGGTGGTTGGACTAATTTCATTCCCGCCAGCAGCGTAGGAGGGCTCCCCTTTCTTCCCAACCTCGCCAATATTTGTTGTTGTTTGTCTTTCCGACGATGGCGATCCTTACTTGTGTGAGGTGATAACTCACTGTGGTTTTAATTTGCATTTCTCTGACGACAAGCGACGTGGGGCATCTCTTCATGTGTCTGTTGGCCGTCTGTATGTCTCTTCTGGAGAACTGTCTGTTGAGTTCCTCTGCCCATTTTAAAAAATGGGTTATTTGTTTTTTTGTTTGTTGACGAGGGTGAACTCTTTATACATTTTGGACGTCCAGCCTTTATCGGATCTGTCATTTACAAATGTATTCTCCCATACTGTAGGGTACCTTTTGGTTCTATTGATGGTGTCTTTTGCTGCACAGAAGCTTTTCAGCTTAATATAGTCCCACTTGTTCATCATTGCTGTTGTTTTCCTTGCACGGGGAGATATGTTCAAGAAGAGGACACTCATGTTTATGTCTAAGAGGATTTTGCCTACGTTTTTTTCCCAAGAGTTTTATGGTTTCCTGACTTACATTCAGGTCTTTGATCCACTTTGAATTGACTTTTGTGTATGGGGTTAGACCGTTATCCAGTTTCGTTCTCCTACATGTAGCTGTCCGGTTTTGCCAGCGCCATCTGTTGAAGAGACTGTCATTTCGCCATGGTATGTCCATGGCTCCTTGATCACCTGTCATTTGACCATATATGTTGGGGTTAATGTCTGGAGTCTCTAATCTGTTCCACTGGTCTGTGGCTCTGTTCTTGTGTCAGGATCAAATGGCCTTGATTACTATGGCTTTGCAGTTAGAGCTTGAAGTTGGGGAGTGAGATCCCCCCTGCTTTATTCTTCTTTCTCAGTATCGCTTTGGCTATTCGGGTCTTTTGTGTCTCCTTATGAATGTTTGAACTATTTGATCCAGTTCGTTGAAGAATGTTGCTGGTAATGTGATAGGGATTGAATCAAATCTGTATATTGCCTTGGGCAGGATGGCCATTTTGACGATATTAATTCTTCCTAGCCACGAGCATGGGACGAGTTTCCGTTTGTTAGTGTCCCCTTTAATTTCTCATAAGTGTGACTGGTAGTTTTCAGGGTATAGGTCTTTCACTTCCTTGGTAAGGTTTATTCCTAGGTATTTCATTCTTTCTGATGCTACTGTGAATGGAATTGTTTTCCTGATTTCTCTTTCTATTAGTTCACTGGTAGTGTATAGGAAAGCTACATATTTCTGTGTGTTAATTCTGTATCCTGCAACTTTGCTGGATTCCGATACTAGTTCCTAGTCGTCTTCGAGTGTTGTCTTTAGGGTTCTTATGTACAATATCATGTCATCTGCAAATTGTGACAGTTTAACTTCTTCTTTACCAATCTGGATTCCCTGTATTTGTTTGTTTTCTCTGACTGCCGTGGCTAAGGCCTCCAGTACTATGTTAGATAACGGTGGGGAGAGTGGGTGGGCATCCCTGTCCTCTTCCCGGTCTCAGTGGAAAAATCTTTCAGCTTCTCGCC
Source organism: Manis pentadactyla (assembly GCF_030020395.1). Lineage (NCBI taxonomy): Eukaryota > Metazoa > Chordata > Mammalia > Pholidota > Manidae > Manis > Manis pentadactyla. The sequence goes on along the minus strand of NW_026644693.1, from coordinate 174,285 downwards.
GTTTCAGGACAGTGCTGGCTGTGGGTTTATCATATATGGCCTTCATTATGTTGAGGTACTTGCCCTCCGTGCCCTTTTTTGTTGAGAGTTTGTACCGTGAATGGATGTTGAATTCTTACATGGTGAAGAGTGCAAGGGCAGTCATCACAGAAACTTTCGGTTTTGATCACGCATTACGAACTATAAACAGTCAGGTCAAATATGAATATTCGTTTGATTTTTATACTTGATTTGTATGTGATTTCCACATTTCTCCCTTATTATTATTGTTATTATTATTAATTTTTAATAAAATGCTGACGTGGTAGGTAGATGCAAGAGAAAGGTAGAAAACATCGTTTAGTGCTGTAAGAGGGCAAATGTAGATGATCAGGTGTGTGCCTATAGACTAAGTATTAATCCAAGCTAGACAGGGGCAACAAAACATCCACGGATGCAGAAGATTTCTCTCTAAACAGGGGTGGCGTGGGGTTCTAAGCCTCACCTCTGTTGATCCCCAATTTCTCACCTGATGGCCCCCCTGCGACTGTGCCTGTCTTAGGTTGTCCCTCCCTTGAGGAGTCTTACCCGTCTCTGGCTAACCAGTCATCTTCCAGGGCCATGCAGGGAAATGGAAAGTTGGTTAAGTGAGAGAGGAGCAATATTGTGTGAAAAGGTTAGCGTTTTACTTCTTTGCAGATCCATGCCCTGTGGCCTTCATGCCCAGCATTTGTCTTGAGGTATCTTCACCACTCGGAAGAATTATGATACTCGGTAATTTCGTTATGAGGCACGAATTCTACTGAAGGGTTGTAATTAGGAAGGAAGAGGCGAGGCTCTAGAAGTAGCAGAGGGAGGAAAACGTGGGAAGATCGATGATTTCTTTGACATATCTTCTTGTAGAGTAACATAAGCACGTATATAGGTTTTAAACTACTAATTAAGTTGCATACACACGTTAACACAATAGGAATACAGCTACGTAACCAGAGCAGACCTACCATTACCAGCCATCTCCAGTGAAGCCAAAAAAAAAAAAAAAAAAAAAAAACACAGCTAGGCACCCTAGGCATTTGTGAAAACTTACCAGTGACACGAGGGACATTGTCTAACTGAATTTGAATAGTTTGAGAAAAAAATCAGACAAATTGAAACAACACATTCCTGGGAACTGCTCACATTCCATATGTTCTTTTAACAGTAGAGTCGCAAGATTTTGGAGTGCCGCAACCTGCACTTCCCCTAATTCGTGTTCGAGTTGCAACAGTATATATGGATCCAGTCAAATTTGTTGTTTTACTTTATGCACAGGCCAGCTTGGATATCTCCTTCTTCGTTCCAATGGCAAGGCCCAGAACCGGTGGGATGAATGCAGCTACAACTGCAACAGCGCCAGGATCTTTGTTGAAGTTTCTTGACGATCAATCATCTTCTGGAGTGACTCTTCCAGAGAACGTTGATGTTGGAAGTTCTTCTTCGTATCGTATCTTAATTCGTTTTCCGGGTAGCCAAGTTAGGCTTTGATCCTCTGTATAAACACAAACAAACCCTTTGCCCACACTCTGACATGACCTTTAAACCATTGTGAAGATCACCACACAGGAACTGCTTTTTTCTTTCTTTGAAGAGTAAGGAATACTATCAGAGAAATGTGTTTCCATAGCTGATCATCTGACACCCTTTAAGTGATCAAAATTAAGGACACTTAAGGCGTGCATTAATCGTTGATTTACAGTTACTTTGATCCTATCAGGGAGTAATTCCCCCTTTTCTTTCTTTCTTTCTTTCTTTCTTACTTTCTTTCTTTCTTTCTTTCTTTCTTTCTTTCTTTCTTTCTTTCTTTCTTTCTTTCTTTCTTTCTTTCTTTCTTTCTTTCTTTCTTGTTATCATTAATCTACAATTACATTAAGAATATTATGTTTACTAGGCTCTCCCCTAGACCAGGTCGTCCCCCACCAACCCCGTTACAGTCACTGTCCATGAGCACAGCACAATGGTTGTCGAATCGCTGCCTGCCCGTCTCTGTGCTGTGCAGCCCTCCCCTTTCTCCCACCTCCCACATTATGCATGCTAATCATAATACCCCCTTTCTTCTCCCCCCCGCCCCCCCACAAATCCCTCCCTACCCACCCATCCTCCCCAGTCCCTTTCCCTTTTGGTACCTGTTAGTCCATTCTTGGGTTCTGTGATTCTGCTGCTGTTTGGTTCCTTCAGTTTTTTGCCTTGTTCTTATACTCCACAGATGGGTGAAATCATTTGGTATTTCTCTCTCTCCGCTTGGCTTATTTCGCTGAGCATAATATCCTCTAGCTCCATCCATGTTGTTGCAAATGGTCGGATCTGTTTTCTCCTTGTGGCTGAGTAATATTCCATTGTGTATATGTACCACATCTTCTTTATCCGGTCATCTACTGATGGACACTTGGGTTGCTTCCAATTCTTGGCTATTGTAAATGGTGCTGCGATAAACATAGGGGTGCGTCTGTCTTTTCCAAACTTGAGTGCTGCGTTCTTAGGCTAAGTTCCTAGGAGTGGAATTCCTGGGTCAAACGGTAAGTCTATTTTGAGCCTTTTGAGGACCCTCCATACTGCTCTCCACGGTGGTTGGACTAATTTCATTCCCGCCAGCAGCGTAGGAGGGCTCCCCTTTCTTCCCAACCTCGCCAATATTTGTTGTTGTTTGTCTTTCCGACGATGGCGATCCTTACTTGTGTGAGGTGATAACTCACTGTGGTTTTAATTTGCATTTCTCTGACGACAAGCGACGTGGGGCATCTCTTCATGTGTCTGTTGGCCGTCTGTATGTCTCTTCTGGAGAACTGTCTGTTGAGTTCCTCTGCCCATTTTAAAAAATGGGTTATTTGTTTTTTTGTTTGTTGACGAGGGTGAACTCTTTATACATTTTGGACGTCCAGCCTTTATCGGATCTGTCATTTACAAATGTATTCTCCCATACTGTAGGGTACCTTTTGGTTCTATTGATGGTGTCTTTTGCTGCACAGAAGCTTTTCAGCTTAATATAGTCCCACTTGTTCATCATTGCTGTTGTTTTCCTTGCACGGGGAGATATGTTCAAGAAGAGGACACTCATGTTTATGTCTAAGAGGATTTTGCCTACGTTTTTTTCCCAAGAGTTTTATGGTTTCCTGACTTACATTCAGGTCTTTGATCCACTTTGAATTGACTTTTGTGTATGGGGTTAGACCGTTATCCAGTTTCGTTCTCCTACATGTAGCTGTCCGGTTTTGCCAGCGCCATCTGTTGAAGAGACTGTCATTTCGCCATGGTATGTCCATGGCTCCTTGATCACCTGTCATTTGACCATATATGTTGGGGTTAATGTCTGGAGTCTCTAATCTGTTCCACTGGTCTGTGGCTCTGTTCTTGTGTCAGGATCAAATGGCCTTGATTACTATGGCTTTGCAGTTAGAGCTTGAAGTTGGGGAGTGAGATCCCCCCTGCTTTATTCTTCTTTCTCAGTATCGCTTTGGCTATTCGGGTCTTTTGTGTCTCCTTATGAATGTTTGAACTATTTGATCCAGTTCGTTGAAGAATGTTGCTGGTAATGTGATAGGGATTGAATCAAATCTGTATATTGCCTTGGGCAGGATGGCCATTTTGACGATATTAATTCTTCCTAGCCACGAGCATGGGACGAGTTTCCGTTTGTTAGTGTCCCCTTTAATTTCTCATAAGTGTGACTGGTAGTTTTCAGGGTATAGGTCTTTCACTTCCTTGGTAAGGTTTATTCCTAGGTATTTCATTCTTTCTGATGCTACTGTGAATGGAATTGTTTTCCTGATTTCTCTTTCTATTAGTTCACTGGTAGTGTATAGGAAAGCTACATATTTCTGTGTGTTAATTCTGTATCCTGCAACTTTGCTGGATTCCGATACTAGTTCCTAGTCGTCTTCGAGTGTTGTCTTTAGGGTTCTTATGTACAATATCATGTCATCTGCAAATTGTGACAGTTTAACTTCTTCTTTACCAATCTGGATTCCCTGTATTTGTTTGTTTTCTCTGACTGCCGTGGCTAAGGCCTCCAGTACTATGTTAGATAACGGTGGGGAGAGTGGGTGGGCATCCCTGTCCTCTTCCCGGTCTCAGTGGAAAAATCTTTCAGCTTCTCGCCGTTTCAGGACAGTGCTGGCTGTGGGTTTATCATATATGGCCTTCATTATGTTGAGGTACTTGCCCTCCGTGCCCTTTTTTGTTGAGAGTTTGTACCGTGAATGGATGTTGAATTCTTACATGGTGAAGAGTGCAAGGGCAGTCATCACAGAAACTTTCGGTTTTGATCACGCATTACGAACTATAAACAGTCAGGTCAAATATGAATATTCGTTTGATTTTTATACTTGATTTGTATGTGATTTCCACATTTCTCCCTTATTATTATTGTTATTATTATTAATTTTTAATAAAATGCTGACGTGGTAGGTAGATGCAAGAGAAAGGTAGAAAACATCGTTTAGTGCTGTAAGAGGGCAAATGTAGATGATCAGGTGTGTGCCTATAGACTAAGTATTAATCCAAGCTAGACAGGGGCAACAAAACATCCACGGATGCAGAAGATTTCTCTCTAAACAGGGGTGGCGTGGGGTTCTAAGCCTCACCTCTGTTGATCCCCAATTTCTCACCTGATGGCCCCCCTGCGACTGTGCCTGTCTTAGGTTGTCCCTCCCTTGAGGAGTCTTACCCGTCTCTGGCTAACCAGTCATCTTCCAGGGCCATGCAGGGAAATGGAAAGTTGGTTAAGTGAGAGAGGAGCAATATTGTGTGAAAAGGTTAGCGTTTTACTTCTTTGCAGATCCATGCCCTGTGGCCTTCATGCCCAGCATTTGTCTTGAGGTATCTTCACCACTCGGAAGAATTATGATACTCGGTAATTTCGTTATGAGGCACGAATTCTACTGAAGGGTTGTAATTAGGAAGGAAGAGGCGAGGCTCTAGAAGTAGCAGAGGGAGGAAAACGTGGGAAGATCGATGATTTCTTTGACATATCTTCTTGTAGAGTAACATAAGCACGTATATAGGTTTTAAACTACTAATTAAGTTGCATACACACGTTAACACAATAGGAATACAGCTACGTAACCAGAGCAGACCTACCATTACCAGCCATCTCCAGTGAAGCCAAAAAAAAAAAAAAAAAAAAAAAACACAGCTAGGCACCCTAGGCATTTGTGAAAACTTACCAGTGACACGAGGGACATTGTCTAACTGAATTTGAATAGTTTGAGAAAAAAATCAGACAAATTGAAACAACACATTCCTGGGAACTGCTCACATTCCATATGTTCTTTTAACAGTAGAGTCGCAAGATTTTGGAGTGCCGCAACCTGCACTTCCCCTAATTCGTGTTCGAGTTGCAACAGTATATATGGATCCAGTCAAATTTGTTGTTTTACTTTATGCACAGGCCAGCTTGGATATCTCCTTCTTCGTTCCAATGGCAAGGCCCAGAACCGGTGGGATGAATGCAGCTACAACTGCAACAGCGCCAGGATCTTTGTTGAAGTTTCTTGACGATCAATCATCTTCTGGAGTGACTCTTCCAGAGAACGTTGATGTTGGAAGTTCTTCTTCGTATCGTATCTTAATTCGTTTTCCGGGTAGCCAAGTTAGGCTTTGATCCTCTGTATAAACACAAACAAACCCTTTGCCCACACTCTGACATGACCTTTAAACCATTGTGAAGATCACCACACAGGAACTGCTTTTTTCTTTCTTTGAAGAGTAAGGAATACTATCAGAGAAATGTGTTTCCATAGCTGATCATCTGACACCCTTTAAGTGATCAAAATTAAGGACACTTAAGGCGTGCATTAATCGTTGATTTACAGTTACTTTGATCCTATCAGGGAGTAATTCCCCCTTTTCTTTCTTTCTTTCTTTCTTTTCTTCTTTCTTTCTTTCTTTCTTTCTTTCTTTCTTTCTTTCTTTCTTTCTTTCTTTCTTTCTTTCTTCTTTCTTTCTTTCTTGTTATCATTAATCTACAATTACATTAAGAATATTATGTTTACTAGGCTCTCCCCTAGACCAGGTCGTCCCCCACCAACCCCGTTACAGTCACTGTCCATGAGCACAGCACAATGGTTGTCGAATCGCTGCCTGCCCGTCTCTGTGCTGTGCAGCCCTCCCCTTTCTCCCACCTCCCACATTATGCATGCTAATCATAATACCCCCTTTCTTCTCCCCCCCCGCCCCCCCACAAATCCCTCCCTACCCACCCATCCTCCCCAGTCCCTTTCCCTTTTGGTACCTGTTAGTCCATTCTTGGGTTCTGTGATTCTGCTGCTGTTTGGTTCCTTCAGTTTTTTGCCTTGTTCTTATACTCCACAGATGGGTGAAATCATTTGGTATTTCTCTCTCTCCGCTTGGCTTATTTCGCTGAGCATAATATCCTCTAGCTCCATCCATGTTGTTGCAAATGGTCGGATCTGTTTTCTCCTTGTGGCTGAGTAATATTCCATTGTGTATATGTACCACATCTTCTTTATCCGGTCATCTACTGATGGACACTTGGGTTGCTTCCAATTCTTGGCTATTGTAAATGGTGCTGCGATAAACATAGGGGTGCGTCTGTCTTTTCCAATCTTGAGTGCTGCGTTCTTAGGCTAAGTTCCTAGGAGTGGAATTCCTGGGTCAAACGGTAAGTCTATTTTGAGCCTTTTGAGGACCCTCCATACTGCTCTCCACGGTGGTTGGACTAATTTCATTCCCGCCAGCAGCGTAGGAGGGCTCCCCTTTCTTCCCAACCTCGCCAATATTTGTTGTTGTTTGTCTTTCCGACGATGGCGATCCTTACTTGTGTGAGGTGATAACTCACTGTGGTTTTAATTTGCATTTCTCTGACGACAAGCGACGTGGGGCATCTCTTCATGTGTCTGTTGGCCGTCTGTATGTCTCTTCTGGAGAACTGTCTGTTGAGTTCCTCTGCCCATTTTAAAAAATGGGTTATTTGTTTTTTTGTTTGTTGACGAGGGTGAACTCTTTATACATTTTGGACGTCCAGCCTTTATCGGATCTGTCATTTACAAATGTATTCTCCCATACTGTAGGGTACCTTTTGGTTCTATTGATGGTGTCTTTTGCTGCACAGAAGCTTTTCAGCTTAATATAGTCCCACTTGTTCATCATTGCTGTTGTTTTCCTTGCACGGGGAGATATGTTCAAGAAGAGGACACTCATGTTTATGTCTAAGAGGATTTTGCCTACGTTTTTTTCCCAAGAGTTTTATGGTTTCCTGACTTACATTCAGGTCTTTGATCCACTTTGAATTGACTTTTGTGTATGGGGTTAGACCGTTATCCAGTTTCGTTCTCCTACATGTAGCTGTCCGGTTTTGCCAGCGCCATCTGTTGAAGAGACTGTCATTTCGCCATGGTATGTCCATGGCTCCTTGATCACCTGTCATTTGACCATATATGTTGGGGTTAATGTCTGGAGTCTCTAATCTGTTCCACTGGTCTGTGGCTCTGTTCTTGTGTCAGGATCAAATGGCCTTGATTACTATGGCTTTGCAGTTAGAGCTTGAAGTTGGGGAGTGAGATCCCCCCTGCTTTATTCTTCTTTCTCAGTATCGCTTTGGCTATTCGGGTCTTTTGTGTCTCCTTATGAATGTTTGAACTATTTGATCCAGTTCGTTGAAGAATGTTGCTGGTAATGTGATAGGGATTGAATCAAATCTGTATATTGCCTTGGGCAGGATGGCCATTTTGACGATATTAATTCTTCCTAGCCACGAGCATGGGACGAGTTTCCGTTTGTTAGTGTCCCCTTTAATTTCTCATAAGTGTGACTGGTAGTTTTCAGGGTATAGGTCTTTCACTTCCTTGGTAAGGTTTATTCCTAGGTATTTCATTCTTTCTGATGCTACTGTGAATGGAATTGTTTTCCTGATTTCTCTTTCTATTAGTTCACTGGTAGTGTATAGGAAAGCTACATATTTCTGTGTGTTAATTCTGTATCCTGCAACTTTGCTGGATTCCGATACTAGTTCCTAGTTGTCTTCGAGTGTTGTCTTTAGGGTTCTTATGTACAATATCATGTCATCTGCAAATTGTGACAGTTTAACTTCTTCTTTACCAATCTGGATTCCCTGTATTTGTTTGTTTTCTCTGACTGCCGTGGCTAAGGCCTCCAGTACTATGTTAGATAACGGTGGGGAGAGTGGGTGGGCATCCCTGTCCTCTTCCCGGTCTCAGTGGAAAAATCTTTCAGCTTCTCGCCGTTTCAGGACAGTGCTGGCTGTGGGTTTATCATATATGGCCTTCATTATGTTGAGGTACTTGCCCTCCGTGCCCTTTTTTGTTGAGAGTTTGTACCGTGAATGGATGTTGAATTCTTACATGGTGAAGAGTGCAAGGGCAGTCATCACAGAAACTTTCGGTTTTGATCACGCATTACGAACTATAAACAGTCAGGTCAAATATGAATATTCGTTTGATTTTTATACTTGATTTGTATGTGATTTCCACATTTCTCCCTTATTATTATTGTTATTATTATTAATTTTTAATAAAATGCTGACGTGGTAGGTAGATGCAAGAGAAAGGTAGAAAACATCGTTTAGTGCTGTAAGAGGGCAAATGTAGATGATCAGGTGTGTGCCTATAGACTAAGTATTAATCCAAGCTAGACAGGGGCAACAAAACATCCACGGATGCAGAAGATTTCTCTCTAAACAGGGGTGGCGTGGGGTTCTAAGCCTCACCTCTGTTGATCCCCAATTTCTCACCTGATGGCCCCCCTGCGACTGTGCCTGTCTTAGGTTGTCCCTCCCTTGAGGAGTCTTACCCGTCTCTGGCTAACCAGTCATCTTCCAGGGCCATGCAGGGAAATGGAAAGTTGGTTAAGTGAGAGAGGAGCAATATTGTGTGAAAAGGTTAGCGTTTTACTTCTTTGCAGATCCATGCCCTGTGGCCTTCATGCCCAGCATTTGTCTTGAGGTATCTTCACCACTCGGAAGAATTATGATACTCGGTAATTTCGTTATGAGGCACGAATTCTACTGAAGGGTTGTAATTAGGAAGGAAGAGGCGAGGCTCTAGAAGTAGCAGAGGGAGGAAAACGTGGGAAGATCGATGATTTCTTTGACATATCTTCTTGTAGAGTAACATAAGCACGTATATAGGTTTTAAACTACTAATTAAGTTGCATACACACGTTAACACAATAGGAATACAGCTACGTAACCAGAGCAGACCTACCATTACCAGCCATCTCCAGTGAAGCCAAAAAAAAAAAAAAAAAAAAAAAAACACAGCTAGGCACCCTAGGCATTTGTGAAAACTTACCAGTGACACGAGGGACATTGTCTAACTGAATTTGAATAGTTTGAGAAAAAAATCAGACAAATTGAAACAACACATTCCTGGGAACTGCTCACATTCCATATGTTCTTTTAACAGTAGAGTCGCAAGATTTTGGAGTGCCGCAACCTGCACTTCCCCTAATTCGTGTTCGAGTTGCAACAGTATATATGGATCCAGTCAAATTTGTTGTTTTACTTTATGCACAGGCCAGCTTGGATATCTCCTTCTTCGTTCCAATGGCAAGGCCCAGAACCGGTGGGATGAATGCAGCTACAACTGCAACAGCGCCAGGATCTTTGTTGAAGTTTCTTGACGATCAATCATCTTCTGGAGTGACTCTTCCAGAGAACGTTGATGTTGGAAGTTCTTCTTCGTATCGTATCTTAATTCGTTTTCCGGGTAGCCAAGTTAGGCTTTGATCCTCTGTATAAACACAAACAAACCCTTTGCCCACACTCTGACATGACCTTTAAACCATTGTGAAGATCACCACACAGGAACTGCTTTTTTCTTTCTTTGAAGAGTAAGGAATACTATCAGAGAAATGTGTTTCCATAGCTGATCATCTGACACCCTTTAAGTGATCAAAATTAAGGACACTTAAGGCGTGCATTAATCGTTGATTTACAGTTACTTTGATCCTATCAGGGAGTAATTCCCCCTTTTCTTTCTTTCTTTCTTTCTTTCTTTCTTTCTTTCTTTCTTTCTTTCTTTCTTTCTTTCTTTCTTTCTTTCTTTCTTTCTTCTTCTTCTTTCTTTCTTGTTATCATTAATCTACAATTACATTAAGAATATTATGTTTACTAGGCTCTCCCCTAGACCAGGTCGTCCCCCACCAACCCCGTTACAGTCACTGTCCATGAGCACAGCACAATGGTTGTCGAATCGCTGCCTGCCCGTCTCTGTGCTGTGCAGCCCTCCCCTTTCTCCCACCTCCCACATTATGCATGCTAATCATAATACCCCCTTTCTTCTCCCCCCCGCCCCCCCACAAATCCCTCCCTACCCACCCATCCTCCCCAGTCCCTTTCCCTTTTGGTACCTGTTAGTCCATTCTTGGGTTCTGTGATTCTGCTGCTGTTTGGTTCCTTCAGTTTTTTGCCTTGTTCTTATACTCCACAGATGGGTGAAATCATTTGGTATTTCTCTCTCTCCGCTTGGCTTATTTCGCTGAGCATAATATCCTCTAGCTCCATCCATGTTGTTGCAAATGGTCGGATCTGTTTTCTCCTTGTGGCTGAGTAATATTCCATTGTGTATATGTACCACATCTTCTTTATCCGGTCATCTACTGATGGACACTTGGGTTGCTTCCAATTCTTGGCTATTGTAAATGGTGCTGCGATAAACATAGGGGTGCGTCTGTCTTTTCCAAACTTGAGTGCTGCGTTCTTAGGCTAAGTTCCTAGGAGTGGAATTCCTGGGTCAAACGGTAAGTCTATTTTGAGCCTTTTGAGGACCCTCCATACTGCTCTCCACGGTGGTTGGACTAATTTCATTCCCGCCAGCAGCGTAGGAGGGCTCCCCTTTCTTCCCAACCTCGCCAATATTTGTTGTTGTTTGTCTTTCCGACGATGGCGATCCTTACTTGTGTGAGGTGATAACTCACTGTGGTTTTAATTTGCATTTCTCTGACGACAAGCGACGTGGGGCATCTCTTCATGTGTCTGTTGGCCGTCTGTATGTCTCTTCTGGAGAACTGTCTGTTGAGTTCCTCTGCCCATTTTAAAAAATGGGTTATTTGTTTTTTTGTTTGTTGACGAGGGTGAACTCTTTATACATTTTGGACGTCCAGCCTTTATCGGATCTGTCATTTACAAATGTATTCTCCCATACTGTAGGGTACCTTTTGGTTCTATTGATGGTGTCTTTTGCTGCACAGAAGCTTTTCAGCTTAATATAGTCCCACTTGTTCATCATTGCTGTTGTTTTCCTTGCACGGGGAGATATGTTCAAGAAGAGGACACTCATGTTTATGTCTAAGAGGATTTTGCCTACGTTTTTTTCCCAAGAGTTTTATGGTTTCCTGACTTACATTCAGGTCTTTGATCCACTTTGAATTGACTTTTGTGTATGGGGTTAGACCGTTATCCAGTTTCGTTCTCCTACATGTAGCTGTCCGGTTTTGCCAGCGCCATCTGTTGAAGAGACTGTCATTTCGCCATGGTATGTCCATGGCTCCTTGATCACCTGTCATTTGACCATATATGTTGGGGTTAATGTCTGGAGTCTCTAATCTGTTCCACTGGTCTGTGGCTCTGTTCTTGTGTCAGGATCAAATGGCCTTGATTACTATGGCTTTGCAGTTAGAGCTTGAAGTTGGGGAGTGAGATCCCCCCTGCTTTATTCTTCTTTCTCAGTATCGCTTTGGCTATTCGGGTCTTTTGTGTCTCCTTATGAATGTTTGAACTATTTGATCCAGTTCGTTGAAGAATGTTGCTGGTAATGTGATAGGGATTGAATCAAATCTGTATATTGCCTTGGGCAGGATGGCCATTTTGACGATATTAATTCTTCCTAGCCACGAGCATGGGACGAGTTTCCGTTTGTTAGTGTCCCCTTTAATTTCTCATAAGTGTGACTGGTAGTTTTCAGGGTATAGGTCTTTCACTTCCTTGGTAAGGTTTATTCCTAGGTATTTCATTCTTTCTGATGCTACTGTGAATGGAATTGTTTTCCTGATTTCTCTTTCTATTAGTTCACTGGTAGTGTATAGGAAAGCTACATATTTCTGTGTGTTAATTCTGTATCCTGCAACTTTGCTGGATTCCGATACTAGTTCCTAGTCGTCTTCGAGTGTTGTCTTTAGGGTTCTTATGTACAATATCATGTCATCTGCAAATTGTGACAGTTTAACTTCTTCTTTACCAATCTGGATTCCCTGTATTTGTTTGTTTTCTCTGACTGCCGTGGCTAAGGCCTCCAGTACTATGTTAGATAACGGTGGGGAGAGTGGGTGGGCATCCCTGTCCTCTTCCTGGTCTCAGTGGAAAAATCTTTCAGCTTCTCGCCGTTTCAGGACAGTGCTGGCTGTGGGTTTATCATATATGGCCTTCATTATGTTGAGGTACTTGCCCTCCGTGCCCTTTTTTGTTGAGAGTTTGTACCGTGAATGGATGTTGAATTCTTACATGGTGAAGAGTGCAAGGGCAGTCATCACAGAAACTTTCGGTTTTGATCACGCATTACGAACTATAAACAGTCAGGTCAAATATGAATATTCGTTTGATTTTTATACTTGATTTGTATGTGATTTCCACATTTCTCCCTTATTATTATTGTTATTATTATTAATTTTTAATAAAATGCTGACGTGGTAGGTAGATGCAAGAGAAAGGTAGAAAACATCGTTTAGTGCTGTAAGAGGGCAAATGTAGATGATCAGGTGTGTGCCTATAGACTAAGTATTAATCCAAGCTAGACAGGGGCAACAAAACATCCACGGATGCAGAAGATTTCTCTCTAAACAGGGGTGGCGTGGGGTTCTAAGCCTCACCTCTGTTGATCCCCAATTTCTCACCTGATGGCCCCCCTGCGACTGTGCCTGTCTTAGGTTGTCCCTCCCTTGAGGAGTCTTACCCGTCTCTGGCTAACCAGTCATCTTCCAGGGCCATGCAGGGAAATGGAAAGTTGGTTAAGTGAGAGAGGAGCAATATTGTGTGAAAAGGTTAGCGTTTTACTTCTTTGCAGATCCATGCCCTGTGGCCTTCATGCCCAGCATTTGTCTTGAGGTATCTTCACCACTCGGAAGAATTATGATACTCGGTAATTTCGTTATGAGGCACGAATTCTACTGAAGGGTTGTAATTAGGAAGGAAGAGGCGAGGCTCTAGAAGTAGCAGAGGGAGGAAAACGTGGGAAGATCGATGATTTCTTTGACATATCTTCTTGTAGAGTAACATAAGCACGTATATAGGTTTTAAACTACTAATTAAGTTGCATACACACGTTAACACAATAGGAATACAGCTACGTAACCAGAGCAGACCTACCATTACCAGCCATCTCCAGTGAAGCCAAAAAAAAAAAAAAAAAAAAAAACACAGCTAGGCACCCTAGGCATTTGTGAAAACTTACCAGTGACACGAGGGACATTGTCTAACTGAATTTGAATAGTTTGAGAAAAAAATCAGACAAATTGAAACAACACATTCCTGGGAACTGCTCACATTCCATATGTTCTTTTAACAGTAGAGTCGCAAGATTTTGGAGTGCCGCAACCTGCACTTCCCCTAATTCGTGTTCGAGTTGCAACAGTATATATGGATCCAGTCAAATTTGTTGTTTTACTTTATGCACAGGCCAGCTTGGATATCTCCTTCTTCGTTCCAATGGCAAGGCCCAGAACCGGTGGGATGAATGCAGCTACAACTGCAACAGCGCCAGGATCTTTGTTGAAGTTTCTTGACGATCAATCATCTTCTGGAGTGACTCTTCCAGAGAACGTTGATGTTGGAAGTTCTTCTTCGTATCGTATCTTAATTCGTTTTCCGGGTAGCCAAGTTAGGCTTTGATCCTCTGTATAAACACAAACAAACCCTTTGCCCACACTCTGACATGACCTTTAAACCATTGTGAAGATCACCACACAGGAACTGCTTTTTTCTTTCTTTGAAGAGTAAGGAATACTATCAGAGAAATGTGTTTCCATAGCTGATCATCTGACACCCTTTAAGTGATCAAAATTAAGGACACTTAAGGCGTGCATTAATCGTTGATTTACAGTTACTTTGATCCTATCAGGGAGTAATTCCCCCTTTTCTTTCTTTCTTTCTTTCTTTCTTTCTTTCTTTCTTTCTTTCTTTCTTTCTTTCTTTCTTTCTTTCTTTCTTTCTTTCTTTCTTTCTTTCTTCTTTCTTTCTTTCTTGTTATCATTAATCTACAATTACATTAAGAATATTATGTTTACTAGGCTCTCCCCTAGACCAGGTCGTCCCCCACCAACCCCGTTACAGTCACTGTCCATGAGCACAGCACAATGGTTGTCGAATCGCTGCCTGCCCGTCTCTGTGCTGTGCAGCCCTCCCCTTTCTCCCACCTCCCACATTATGCATGCTAATCATAATACCCCCTTTCTTCTCCCCCCCGCCCCCCCACAAATCCCTCCCTACCCACCCATCCTCCCCAGTCCCTTTCCCTTTTGGTACCTGTTAGTCCATTCTTGGGTTCTGTGATTCTGCTGCTGTTTGGTTCCTTCAGTTTTTTGCCTTGTTCTTATACTCCACAGATGGGTGAAATCATTTGGTATTTCTCTCTCTCCGCTTGGCTTATTTCGCTGAGCATAATATCCTCTAGCTCCATCCATGTTGTTGCAAATGGTCGGATCTGTTTTCTCCTTGTGGCTGAGTAATATTCCATTGTGTATATGTACCACATCTTCTTTATCCGGTCATCTACTGATGGACACTTGGGTTGCTTCCAATTCTTGGCTATTGTAAATGGTGCTGCGATAAACATAGGGGTGCGTCTGTCTTTTCCAATCTTGAGTGCTGCGTTCTTAGGCTAAGTTCCTAGGAGTGGAATTCCTGGGTCAAACGGTAAGTCTATTTTGAGCCTTTTGAGGACCCTCCATACTGCTCTCCACGGTGGTTGGACTAATTTCATTCCCGCCAGCAGCGTAGGAGGGCTCCCCTTTCTTCCCAACCTCGCCAATATTTGTTGTTGTTTGTCTTTCCGACGATGGCGATCCTTACTTGTGTGAGGTGATAACTCACTGTGGTTTTAATTTGCATTTCTCTGACGACAAGCGACGTGGGGCATCTCTTCATGTGTCTGTTGGCCGTCTGTATGTCTCTTCTGGAGAACTGTCTGTTGAGTTCCTCTGCCCATTTTAAAAAATGGGTTATTTGTTTTTTTGTTTGTTGACGAGGGTGAACTCTTTATACATTTTGGACGTCCAGCCTTTATCGGATCTGTCATTTACAAATGTATTCTCCCATACTGTAGGGTACCTTTTGGTTCTATTGATGGTGTCTTTTGCTGCACAGAAGCTTTTCAGCTTAATATAGTCCCACTTGTTCATCATTGCTGTTGTTTTCCTTGCACGGGGAGATATGTTCAAGAAGAGGACACTCATGTTTATGTCTAAGAGGATTTTGCCTACGTTTTTTTCCCAAGAGTTTTATGGTTTCCTGACTTACATTCAGGTGATCCACTTTGAATTGACTTTTGTGTATGGGGTTAGACCGTTATCCAGTTTCGTTCTCCTACATGTAGCTGTCCGGTTTTGCCAGCGCCATCTGTTGAAGAGACTGTCATTTCGCCATGGTATGTCCATGGCTCCTTGATCACCTGTCATTTGACCATATATGTTGGGGTTAATGTCTGGAGTCTCTAATCTGTTCCACTGGTCTGTGGCTCTGTTCTTGTGTCAGGATCAAATTGCCTTGATTACTATGGCTTTGCAGTTAGAGCTTGAAGTTGGGGAGTGAGATCCCCCCTGCTTTATTCTTCTTTCTCAGTATCGCTTTGGCTATTCGGGTCTTTTGTGTCTCCTTATGAATGTTTGAACTATTTGATCCAGTTCGTTGAAGAATGTTGCTGGTAATGTGATAGGGATTGAATCAAATCTGTATATTGCCTTGGGCAGGATGGCCATTTTGACGATATTAATTCTTCCTAGCCACGAGCATGGGACGAGTTTCCGTTTGTTAGTGTCCCCTTTAATTTCTCATAAGTGTGACTGGTAGTTTTCAGGGTATAGGTCTTTCACTTCCTTGGTAAGGTTTATTCCTAGGTATTTCATTCTTTCTGATGCTACTGTGAATGGAATTGTTTTCCTGATTTCTCTTTCTATTAGTTCACTGGTAGTGTATAGGAAAGCTACATATTTCTGTGTGTTAATTCTGTATCCTGCAACTTTGCTGGATTCCGATACTAGTTCCTAGTCGTCTTCGAGTGTTGTCTTTAGGGTTCTTATGTACAATATCATGTCATCTGCAAATTGTGACAGTTTAACTTCTTCTTTACCAATCTGGATTCCCTGTATTTGTTTGTTTTCTCTGACTGCCGTGGCTAAGGCCTCCAGTACTATGTTAGATAACGGTGGGGAGAGTGGGTGGGCATCCCTGTCCTCTTCCCGGTCTCAGTGGAAAAATCTTTCAGCTTCTCGCCGTTTCAGGACAGTGCTGGCTGTGGGTTTATCATATATGGCCTTCATTATGTTGAGGTACTTGCCCTCCGTGCCCTTTTTTGTTGAGAGTTTGTACCGTGAATGGATGTTGAATTCTTACATGGTGAAGAGTGCAAGGGCAGTCATCACAGAAACTTTCGGTTTTGATCACGCATTACGAACTATAAACAGTCAGGTCAAATATGAATATTCGTTTGATTTTTATACTTGATTTGTATGTGATTTCCACATTTCTCCCTTATTATTATTGTTATTATTATTAATTTTTAATAAAATGCTGACGTGGTAGGTAGATGCAAGAGAAAGGTAGAAAACATCGTTTAGTGCTGTAAGAGGGCAAATGTAGATGATCAGGTGTGTGCCTATAGACTAAGTATTAATCCAAGCTAGACAGGGGCAACAAAACATCCACGGATGCAGAAGATTTCTCTCTAAACAGGGGTGGCGTGGGGTTCTAAGCCTCACCTCTGTTGATCCCCAATTTCTCACCTGATGGCCCCCCTGCGACTGTGCCTGTCTTAGGTTGTCCCTCCCTTGAGGAGTCTTACCCGTCTCTGGCTAACCAGTCATCTTCCAGGGCCATGCAGGGAAATGGAAAGTTGGTTAAGTGAGAGAGGAGCAATATTGTGTGAAAAGGTTAGCGTTTTACTTCTTTGCAGATCCATGCCCTGTGGCCTTCATGCCCAGCATTTGTCTTGAGGTATCTTCACCACTCGGAAGAATTATGATACTCGGTAATTTCGTTATGAGGCACGAATTCTACTGAAGGGTTGTAATTAGGAAGGAAGAGGCGAGGCTCTAGAAGTAGCAGAGGGAGGAAAACGTGGGAAGATCGATGATTTCTTTGACATATCTTCTTGTAGAGTAACATAAGCACGTATATAGGTTTTAAACTACTAATTAAGTTGCATACACACGTTAACACAATAGGAATACAGCTACGTAACCAGAGCAGACCTACCATTACCAGCCATCTCCAGTGAAGCCAAAAAAAAAAAAAAAAAAAAAAAACACAGCTAGGCACCCTAGGCATTTGTGAAAACTTACCAGTGACACGAGGGACATTGTCTAACTGAATTTGAATAGTTTGAGAAAAAAATCAGACAAATTGAAACAACACATTCCTGGGAACTGCTCACATTCCATATGTTCTTTTAACAGTAGAGTCGCAAGATTTTGGAGTGCCGCAACCTGCACTTCCCCTAATTCGTGTTCGAGTTGCAACAGTATATATGGATCCAGTCAAATTTGTTGTTTTACTTTATGCACAGGCCAGCTTGGATATCTCCTTCTTCGTTCCAATGGCAAGGCCCAGAACCGGTGGGATGAATGCAGCTACAACTGCAACAGCGCCAGGATCTTTGTTGAAGTTTCTTGACGATCAATCATCTTCTGGAGTGACTCTTCCAGAGAACGTTGATGTTGGAAGTTCTTCTTCGTATCGTATCTTAATTCGTTTTCCGGGTAGCCAAGTTAGGCTTTGATCCTCTGTATAAACACAAACAAACCCTTTGCCCACACTCTGACATGACCTTTAAACCATTGTGAAGATCACCACACAGGAACTGCTTTTTTCTTTCTTTGAAGAGTAAGGAATACTATCAGAGAAATGTGTTTCCATAGCTGATCATCTGACACCCTTTAAGTGATCAAAATTAAGGACACTTAAGGCGTGCATTAATCGTTGATTTACAGTTACTTTGATCCTATCAGGGAGTAATTCCCCCTTTTCTTTCTTTCTTTCTTTCTTTCTTTCTTTCTTTCTTTCTTTCTTTCTTTCTTTCTTTCTTTCTTTCTTTCTTTCTTTCTTTCTTCTTTCTTTCTTTCTTGTTATCATTAATCTACAATTACATTAAGAATATTATGTTTACTAGGCTCTCCCCTAGACCAGGTCGTCCCCCACCAACCCCGTTACAGTCACTGTCCATGAGCACAGCACAATGGTTGTCGAATCGCTGCCTGCCCGTCTCTGTGCTGTGCAGCCCTCCCCTTTCTCCCACCTCCCACATTATGCATGCTAATCATAATACCCCCTTTCTTCTCCCCCCCGCCCCCCCACAAATCCCTCCTTACCCACCCATCCTCCCCAGTCCCTTTCCCTTTTGGTACCTGTTAGTCCATTCTTGGGTTCTGTGATTCTGCTGCTGTTTGGTTCCTTCAGTTTTTTGCCTTGTTCTTATACTCCACAGATGGGTGAAATCATTTGGTATTTCTCTCTCTCCGCTTGGCTTATTTCGCTGAGCATAATATCCTCTAGCTCCATCCATGTTGTTGCAAATGGTCGGATCTGTTTTCTCCTTGTGGCTGAGTAATATTCCATTGTGTATATGTACCACATCTTCTTTATCCGGTCATCTACTGATGGACACTTGGGTTGCTTCCAATTCTTGGCTATTGTAAATGGTGCTGCGATAAACATAGGGGTGCGTCTGTCTTTTCCAATCTTGAGTGCTGCGTTCTTAGGCTAAGTTCCTAGGAGTGGAATTCCTGGGTCAAACGGTAAGTCTATTTTGAGCCTTTTGAGGACCCTCCATACTGCTCTCCACGGTGGTTGGACTAATTTCATTCCCGCCAGCAGCGTAGGAGGGCTCCCCTTTCTTCCCAACCTCGCCAATATTTGTTGTTGTTTGTCTTTCCGACGATGGCGATCCTTACTTGTGTGAGGTGATAACTCACTGTGGTTTTAATTTGCATTTCTCTGACGACAAGCGACGTGGGGCATCTCTTCATGTGTCTGTTGGCCGTCTGTATGTCTCTTCTGGAGAACTGTCTGTTGAGTTCCTCTGCCCATTTTAAAAAATGGGTTATTTGTTTTTTTGTTTGTTGACGAGGGTGAACTCTTTATACATTTTGGACGTCCAGCCTTTATCGGATCTGTCATTTACAAATGTATTCTCCCATACTGTAGGGTACCTTTTGGTTCTATTGATGGTGTCTTTTGCTGCACAGAAGCTTTTCAGCTTAATATAGTCCCACTTGTTCATCATTGCTGTTGTTTTCCTTGCACGGGGAGATATGTTCAAGAAGAGGACACTCATGTTTATGTCTAAGAGGATTTTGCCTACGTTTTTTTCCCAAGAGTTTTATGGTTTCCTGACTTACATTCAGGTCTTTGATCCACTTTGAATTGACTTTTGTGTATGGGGTTAGACCGTTATCCAGTTTCGTTCTCCTACATGTAGCTGTCCGGTTTTGCCAGCGCCATCTGTTGAAGAGACTGTCATTTCGCCATGGTATGTCCATGGCTCCTTGATCACCTGTCATTTGACCATATATGTTGGGGTTAATGTCTGGAGTCTCTAATCTGTTCCACTGGTCTGTGGCTCTGTTCTTGTGTCAGGATCAAATTGCCTTGATTACTATGGCTTTGCAGTTAGAGCTTGAAGTTGGGGAGTGAGATCCCCCCTGCTTTATTCTTCTTTCTCAGTATCGCTTTGGCTATTCGGGTCTTTTGTGTCTCCTTATGAATGTTTGAACTATTTGATCCAGTTCGTTGAAGAATGTTGCTGGTAATGTGATAGGGATTGAATCAAATCTGTATATTGCCTTGGGCAGGATGGCCATTTTGACGATATTAATTCTTCCTAGCCACGAGCATGGGACGAGTTTCCGTTTGTTAGTGTCCCCTTTAATTTCTCATAAGTGTGACTGGTAGTTTTCAGGGTATAGGTCTTTCACTTCCTTGGTAAGGTTTATTCCTAGGTATTTCATTCTTTCTGATGCTACTGTGAATGGAATTGTTTTCCTGATTTCTCTTTCTATTAGTTCACTGGTAGTGTATAGGAAAGCTACATATTTCTGTGTGTTAATTCTGTATCCTGCAACTTTGCTGGATTCCGATACTAGTTCCTAGTCGTCTTCGAGTGTTGTCTTTAGGGTTCTTATGTACAATATCATGTCATCTGCAAATTGTGACAGTTTAACTTCTTCTTTACCAATCTGGATTCCCTGTATTTGTTTGTTTTCTCTGACTGCCGTGGCTAAGGCCTCCAGTACTATGTTAGATAACGGTGGGGAGAGTGGGTGGGCATCCCTGTCCTCTTCCCGGTCTCAGTGGAAAAATCTTTCAGCTTCTCGCCGTTTCAGGACAGTGCTGGCTGTGGGTTTATCATATATGGCCTTCATTATGTTGAGGTACTTGCCCTCCGTGCCCTTTTTTGTTGAGAGTTTGTACCGTGAATGGATGTTGAATTCTTACATGGTGAAGAGTGCAAGGGCAGTCATCACAGAAACTTTCGGTTTTGATCACGCATTACGAACTATAAACAGTCAGGTCAAATATGAATATTCGTTTGATTTTTATACTTGATTTGTATGTGATTTCCACATTTCTCCCTTATTATTATTGTTATTATTATTAATTTTTAATAAAATGCTGACGTGGTAGGTAGATGCAAGAGAAAGGTAGAAAACATCGTTTAGTGCTGTAAGAGGGCAAATGTAGATGATCAGGTGTGTGCCTATAGACTAAGTATTAATCCAAGCTAGACAGGGGCAACAAAACATCCACGGATGCAGAAGATTTCTCTCTAAACAGGGGTGGCGTGGGGTTCTAAGCCTCACCTCTGTTGATCCCCAATTTCTCACCTGATGGCCCCCCTGCGACTGTGCCTGTCTTAGGTTGTCCCTCCCTTGAGGAGTCTTACCCGTCTCTGGCTAACCAGTCATCTTCCAGGGCCATGCAGGGAAATGGAAAGTTGGTTAAGTGAGAGAGGAGCAATATTGTGTGAAAAGGTTAGCGTTTTACTTCTTTGCAGATCCATGCCCTGTGGCCTTCATGCCCAGCATTTGTCTTGAGGTATCTTCACCACTCGGAAGAATTATGATACTCGGTAATTTCGTTATGAGGCACGAATTCTACTGAAGGGTTGTAATTAGGAAGGAAGAGGCGAGGCTCTAGAAGTAGCAGAGGGAGGAAAACGTGGGAAGATCGATGATTTCTTTGACATATCTTCTTGTAGAGTAACATAAGCACGTATATAGGTTTTAAACTACTAATTAAGTTGCATACACACGTTAACACAATAGGAATACAGCTACGTAACCAGAGCAGACCTACCATTACCAGCCATCTCCAGTGAAGCCAAAAAAAAAAAAAAAAAAAAAAAACACAGCTAGGCACCCTAGGCATTTGTGAAAACTTACCAGTGACACGAGGGACATTGTCTAACTGAATTTGAATAGTTTGAGAAAAAAATCAGACAAATTGAAACAACACATTCCTGGGAACTGCTCACATTCCATATGTTCTTTTAACAGTAGAGTCGCAAGATTTTGGAGTGCCGCAACCTGCACTTCCCCTAATTCGTGTTCGAGTTGCAACAGTATATATGGATCCAGTCAAATTTGTTGTTTTACTTTATGCACAGGCCAGCTTGGATATCTCCTTCTTCGTTCCAATGGCAAGGCCCAGAACCGGTGGGATGAATGCAGCTACAACTGCAACAGCGCCAGGATCTTTGTTGAAGTTTCTTGACGATCAATCATCTTCTGGAGTGACTCTTCCAGAGAACGTTGATGTTGGAAGTTCTTCTTCGTATCGTATCTTAATTCGTTTTCCGGGTAGCCAAGTTAGGCTTTGATCCTCTGTATAAACACAAACAAACCCTTTGCCCACACTCTGACATGACCTTTAAACCATTGTGAAGATCACCACACAGGAACTGCTTTTTTCTTTCTTTGAAGAGTAAGGAATACTATCAGAGAAATGTGTTTCCATAGCTGATCATCTGACACCCTTTAAGTGATCAAAATTAAGGACACTTAAGGCGTGCATTAATCGTTGATTTACAGTTACTTTGATCCTATCAGGGAGTAATTCCCCCTTTTCTTTCTTTCTTTCTTTCTTTCTTTCTTTCTTTCTTTCTTTCTTTCTTTCTTTCTTTCTTTCTTTCTTTCTTTCTTTCTTCTTTCTTTCTTTCTTGTTATCATTAATCTACAATTACATTAAGAATATTATGTTTACTAGGCTCTCCCCTAGACCAGGTCGTCCCCCACCAACCCCGTTACAGTCACTGTCCATGAGCACAGCACAATGGTTGTCGAATCGCTGCCTGCCCGTCTCTGTGCTGTGCAGCCCTCCCCTTTCTCCCACCTCCCACATTATGCATGCTAATCATAATACCCCCTTTCTTCTCCCCCCCGCCCCCCCACAAATCCCTCCTTACCCACCCATCCTCCCCAGTCCCTTTCCCTTTTGGTACCTGTTAGTCCATTCTTGGGTTCTGTGATTCTGCTGCTGTTTGGTTCCTTCAGTTTTTTGCCTTGTTCTTATACTCCACAGATGGGTGAAATCATTTGGTATTTCTCTCTCTCCGCTTGGCTTATTTCGCTGAGCATAATATCCTCTAGCTCCATCCATGTTGTTGCAAATGGTCGGATCTGTTTTCTCCTTGTGGCTGAGTAATATTCCATTGTGTATATGTACCACATCTTCTTTATCCGGTCATCTACTGATGGACACTTGGGTTGCTTCCAATTCTTGGCTATTGTAAATGGTGCTGCGATAAACATAGGGGTGCGTCTGTCTTTTCCAATCTTGAGTGCTGCGTTCTTAGGCTAAGTTCCTAGGAGTGGAATTCCTGGGTCAAACGGTAAGTCTATTTTGAGCCTTTTGAGGACCCTCCATACTGCTCTCCACGGTGGTTGGACTAATTTCATTCCCGCCAGCAGCGTAGGAGGGCTCCCCTTTCTTCCCAACCTCGCCAATATTTGTTGTTGTTTGTCTTTCCGACGATGGCGATCCTTACTTGTGTGAGGTGATAACTCACTGTGGTTTTAATTTGCATTTCTCTGACGACAAGCGACGTGGGGCATCTCTTCATGTGTCTGTTGGCCGTCTGTATGTCTCTTCTGGAGAACTGTCTGTTGAGTTCCTCTGCCCATTTTAAAAAATGGGTTATTTGTTTTTTTGTTTGTTGACGAGGGTGAACTCTTTATACATTTTGGACGTCCAGCCTTTATCGGATCTGTCATTTACAAATGTATTCTCCCATACTGTAGGGTACCTTTTGGTTCTATTGATGGTGTCTTTTGCTGCACAGAAGCTTTTCAGCTTAATATAGTCCCACTTGTTCATCATTGCTGTTGTTTTCCTTGCACGGGGAGATATGTTCAAGAAGAGGACACTCATGTTTATGTCTAAGAGGATTTTGCCTACGTTTTTTTCCCAAGAGTTTTATGGTTTCCTGACTTACATTCAGGTCTTTGATCCACTTTGAATTGACTTTTGTGTATGGGGTTAGACCGTTATCCAGTTTCGTTCTCCTACATGTAGCTGTCCGGTTTTGCCAGCGCCATCTGTTGAAGAGACTGTCATTTCGCCATGGTATGTCCATGGCTCCTTGATCACCTGTCATTTGACCATATATGTTGGGGTTAATGTCTGGAGTCTCTAATCTGTTCCACTGGTCTGTGGCTCTGTTCTTGTGTCAGGATCAAATTGCCTTGATTACTATGGCTTTGCAGTTAGAGCTTGAAGTTGGGGAGTGAGATCCCCCCTGCTTTATTCTTCTTTCTCAGTATCGCTTTGGCTATTCGGGTCTTTTGTGTCTCCTTATGAATGTTTGAACTATTTGATCCAGTTCGTTGAAGAATGTTGCTGGTAATGTGATAGGGATTGAATCAAATCTGTATATTGCCTTGGGCAGGATGGCCATTTTGACGATATTAATTCTTCCTAGCCACGAGCATGGGACGAGTTTCCGTTTGTTAGTGTCCCCTTTAATTTCTCATAAGTGTGACTGGTAGTTTTCAGGGTATAGGTCTTTCACTTCCTTGGTAAGGTTTATTCCTAGGTATTTCATTCTTTCTGATGCTACTGTGAATGGAATTGTTTTCCTGATTTCTCTTTCTATTAGTTCACTGGTAGTGTATAGGAAAGCTACATATTTCTGTGTGTTAATTCTGTATCCTGCAACTTTGCTGGATTCCGATACTAGTTCCTAGTCGTCTTCGAGTGTTGTCTTTAGGGTTCTTATGTACAATATCATGTCATCTGCAAATTGTGACAGTTTAACTTCTTCTTTACCAATCTGGATTCCCTGTATTTGTTTGTTTTCTCTGACTGCCGTGGCTAAGGCCTCCAGTACTATGTTAGATAACGGTGGGGAGAGTGGGTGGGCATCCCTGTCCTCTTCCCGGTCTCAGTGGAAAAATCTTTCAGCTTCTCGCCGTTTCAGGACAGTGCTGGCTGTGGGTTTATCATATATGGCCTTCATTATGTTGAGGTACTTGCCCTCCGTGCCCTTTTTTGTTGAGAGTTTGTACCGTGAATGGATGTTGAATTCTTACATGGTGAAGAGTGCAAGGGCAGTCATCACAGAAACTTTCGGTTTTGATCACGCATTACGAACTATAAACAGTCAGGTCAAATATGAATATTCGTTTGATTTTTATACTTGATTTGTATGTGATTTCCACATTTCTCCCTTATTATTATTGTTATTATTATTAATTTTTAATAAAATGCTGACATGGTAGGTAGATGCAAGAGAAAGGTAGAAAACATCGTTTAGTGCTGTAAGAGGGCAAATGTAGATGATCAGGTGTGTGCCTATAGACTAAGTATTAATCCAAGCTAGACAGGGGCAACAAAACATCCACGGATGCAGAAGATTTCTCTCTAAACAGGGGTGGCGTGGGGTTCTAAGCCTCACCTCTGTTGATCCCCAATTTCTCACCTGATGGCCCCCCTGCGACTGTGCCTGTCTTAGGTTGTCCCTCCCTTGAGGAGTCTTACCCGTCTCTGGCTAACCAGTCATCTTCCAGGGCCATGCAGGGAAATGGAAAGTTGGTTAAGTGAGAGAGGAGCAATATTGTGTGAAAAGGTTAGCGTTTTACTTCTTTGCAGATCCATGCCCTGTGGCCTTCATGCCCAGCATTTGTCTTGAGGTATCTTCACCACTCGGAAGAATTATGATACTCGGTAATTTCGTTATGAGGCACGAATTCTACTGAAGGGTTGTAATTAGGAAGGAAGAGGCGAGGCTCTAGAAGTAGCAGAGGGAGGAAAACGTGGGAAGATCGATGATTTCTTTGACATATCTTCTTGTAGAGTAACATAAGCACGTATATAGGTTTTAAACTACTAATTAAGTTGCATACACACGTTAACACAATAGGAATACAGCTACGTAACCAGAGCAGACCTACCATTACCAGCCATCTCCAGTGAAGCCAAAAAAAAAAAAAAAAAAAAAAAACACAGCTAGGCACCCTAGGCATTTGTGAAAACTTACCAGTGACACGAGGGACATTGTCTAACTGAATTTGAATAGTTTGAGAAAAAAATCAGACAAATTGAAACAACACATTCCTGGGAACTGCTCACATTCCATATGTTCTTTTAACAGTAGAGTCGCAAGATTTTGGAGTGCCGCAACCTGCACTTCCCCTAATTCGTGTTCGAGTTGCAACAGTATATATGGATCCAGTCAAATTTGTTGTTTTACTTTATGCACAGGCCAGCTTGGATATCTCCTTCTTCGTTCCAATGGCAAGGCCCAGAACCGGTGGGATGAATGCAGCTACAACTGCAACAGCGCCAGGATCTTTGTTGAAGTTTCTTGACGATCAATCATCTTCTGGAGTGACTCTTCCAGAGAACGTTGATGTTGGAAGTTCTTCTTCGTATCGTATCTTAATTCGTTTTCCGGGTAGCCAAGTTAGGCTTTGATCCTCTGTATAAACACAAACAAACCCTTTGCCCACACTCTGACATGACCTTTAAACCATTGTGAAGATCACCACACAGGAACTGCTTTTTTCTTTCTTTGAAGAGTAAGGAATACTATCAGAGAAATGTGTTTCCATAGCTGATCATCTGACACCCTTTAAGTGATCAAAATTAAGGACACTTAAGGCGTGCATTAATCGTTGATTTACAGTTACTTTGATCCTATCAGGGAGTAATTCCCCCTTTTCTTTCTTTCTTTCTTTCTTTCTTTCTTTCTTTCTTTCTTTCTTTCTTTCTTTCTTTCTTTCTTTCTTTCTTTCTTTCTTCTTTCTTTCTTTCTTGTTATCATTAATCTACAATTACATTAAGAATATTATGTTTACTAGGCTCTCCCCTAGACCAGGTCGTCCCCCACCAACCCCGTTACAGTCACTGTCCATGAGCACAGCACAATGGTTGTCGAATCGCTGCCTGCCCGTCTCTGTGCTGTGCAGCCCTCCCCTTTCTCCCACCTCCCACATTATGCATGCTAATCATAATACCCCCTTTCTTCTCCCCCCCGCCCCCCCACAAATCCCTCCTTACCCACCCATCCTCCCCAGTCCCTTTCCCTTTTGGTACCTGTTAGTCCATTCTTGGGTTCTGTGATTCTGCTGCTGTTTGGTTCCTTCAGTTTTTTGCCTTGTTCTTATACTCCACAGATGGGTGAAATCATTTGGTATTTCTCTCTCTCCGCTTGGCTTATTTCGCTGAGCATAATATCCTCTAGCTCCATCCATGTTGTTGCAAATGGTCGGATCTGTTTTCTCCTTGTGGCTGAGTAATATTCCATTGTGTATATGTACCACATCTTCTTTATCCGGTCATCTACTGATGGACACTTGGGTTGCTTCCAATTCTTGGCTATTGTAAATGGTGCTGCGATAAACATAGGGGTGCGTCTGTCTTTTCCAATCTTGAGTGCTGCGTTCTTAGGCTAAGTTCCTAGGAGTGGAATTCCTGGGTCAAACGGTAAGTCTATTTTGAGCCTTTTGAGGACCCTCCATACTGCTCTCCACGGTGGTTGGACTAATTTCATTCCCGCCAGCAGCGTAGGAGGGCTCCCCTTTCTTCCCAACCTCGCCAATATTTGTTGTTGTTTGTCTTTCCGACGATGGCGATCCTTACTTGTGTGAGGTGATAACTCACTGTGGTTTTAATTTGCATTTCTCTGACGACAAGCGACGTGGGGCATCTCTTCATGTGTCTGTTGGCCGTCTGTATGTCTCTTCTGGAGAACTGTCTGTTGAGTTCCTCTGCCCATTTTAAAAAATGGGTTATTTGTTTTTTTGTTTGTTGACGAGGGTGAACTCTTTATACATTTTGGACGTCCAGCCTTTATCGGATCTGTCATTTACAAATGTATTCTCCCATACTGTAGGGTACCTTTTGGTTCTATTGATGGTGTCTTTTGCTGCACAGAAGCTTTTCAGCTTAATATAGTCCCACTTGTTCATCATTGCTGTTGTTTTCCTTGCACGGGGAGATATGTTCAAGAAGAGGACACTCATGTTTATGTCTAAGAGGATTTTGCCTACGTTTTTTTCCCAAGAGTTTTATGGTTTCCTGACTTACATTCAGGTCTTTGATCCACTTTGAATTGACTTTTGTGTATGGGGTTAGACCGTTATCCAGTTTCGTTCTCCTACATGTAGCTGTCCGGTTTTGCCAGCGCCATCTGTTGAAGAGACTGTCATTTCGCCATGGTATGTCCATGGCTCCTTGATCACCTGTCATTTGACCATATATGTTGGGGTTAATGTCTGGAGTCTCTAATCTGTTCCACTGGTCTGTGGCTCTGTTCTTGTGTCAGGATCAAATGGCCTTGATTACTATGGCTTTGCAGTTAGAGCTTGAAGTTGGGGAGTGAGATCCCCCCTGCTTTATTCTTCTTTCTCAGTATCGCTTTGGCTATTCGGGTCTTTTGTGTCTCCTTATGAATGTTTGAACTATTTGATCCAGTTCGTTGAAGAATGTTGCTGGTAATGTGATAGGGATTGAATCAAATCTGTATATTGCCTTGGGCAGGATGGCCATTTTGACGATATTAATTCTTCCTAGCCACGAGCATGGGACGAGTTTCCGTTTGTTAGTGTCCCCTTTAATTTCTCATAAGTGTGACTGGTAGTTTTCAGGGTATAGGTCTTTCACTTCCTTGGTAAGGTTTATTCCTAGGTATTTCATTCTTTCTGATGCTACTGTGAATGGAATTGTTTTCCTGATTTCTCTTTCTATTAGTTCACTGGTAGTGTATAGGAAAGCTACATATTTCTGTGTGTTAATTCTGTATCCTGCAACTTTGCTGGATTCCGATACTAGTTCCTAGTCGTCTTCGAGTGTTGTCTTTAGGGTTCTTATGTACAATATCATGTCATCTGCAAATTGTGACAGTTTAACTTCTTCTTTACCAATCTGGATTCCCTGTATTTGTTTGTTTTCTCTGACTGCCGTGGCTAAGGCCTCCAGTACTATGTTAGATAACGGTGGGGAGAGTGGGTGGGCATCCCTGTCCTCTTCCCGGTCTCAGTGGAAAAATCTTTCAGCTTCTCGCCGTTTCAGGACAGTGCTGGCTGTGGGTTTATCATATATGGCCTTCATTATGTTGAGGTACTTGCCCTCCGTGCCCTTTTTTGTTGAGAGTTTGTACCGTGAATGGATGTTGAATTCTTACATGGTGAAGAGTGCAAGGGCAGTCATCACAGAAACTTTCGGTTTTGATCACGCATTACGAACTATAAACAGTCAGGTCAAATATGAATATTCGTTTGATTTTTATACTTGATTTGTATGTGATTTCCACATTTCTCCCTTATTATTATTGTTATTATTATTAATTTTTAATAAAATGCTGACGTGGTAGGTAGATGCAAGAGAAAGGTAGAAAACATCGTTTAGTGCTGTAAGAGGGCAAATGTAGATGATCAGGTGTGTGCCTATAGACTAAGTATTAATCCAAGCTAGACAGGGGCAACAAAACATCCACGGATGCAGAAGATTTCTCTCTAAACAGGGGTGGCGTGGGGTTCTAAGCCTCACCTCTGTTGATCCCCAATTTCTCACCTGATGGCCCCCCTGCGACTGTGCCTGTCTTAGGTTGTCCCTCCCTTGAGGAGTCTTACCCGTCTCTGGCTAACCAGTCATCTTCCAGGGCCATGCAGGGAAATGGAAAGTTGGTTAAGTGAGAGAGGAGCAATATTGTGTGAAAAGGTTAGCGTTTTACTTCTTTGCAGATCCATGCCCTGTGGCCTTCATGCCCAGCATTTGTCTTGAGGTATCTTCACCACTCGGAAGAATTATGATACTCGGTAATTTCGTTATGAGGCACGAATTCTACTGAAGGGTTGTAATTAGGAAGGAAGAGGCGAGGCTCTAGAAGTAGCAGAGGGAGGAAAACGTGGGAAGATCGATGATTTCTTTGACATATCTTCTTGTAGAGTAACATAAGCACGTATATAGGTTTTAAACTACTAATTAAGTTGCATACACACGTTAACACAATAGGAATACAGCTACGTAACCAGAGCAGACCTACCATTACCAGCCATCTCCAGTGAAGCCAAAAAAAAAAAAAAAAAAAAAAACACAGCTAGGCACCCTAGGCATTTGTGAAAACTTACCAGTGACACGAGGGACATTGTCTAACTGAATTTGAATAGTTTGAGAAAAAAATCAGACAAATTGAAACAACACATTCCTGGGAACTGCTCACATTCCATATGTTCTTTTAACAGTAGAGTCGCAAGATTTTGGAGTGCCGCAACCTGCACTTCCCCTAATTCGTGTTCGAGTTGCAACAGTATATATGGATCCAGTCAAATTTGTTGTTTTACTTTATGCACAGGCCAGCTTGGATATCTCCTTCTTCGTTCCAATGGCAAGGCCCAGAACCGGTGGGATGAATGCAGCTACAACTGCAACAGCGCCAGGATCTTTGTTGAAGTTTCTTGACGATCAATCATCTTCTGGAGTGACTCTTCCAGAGAACGTTGATGTTGGAAGTTCTTCTTCGTATCGTATCTTAATTCGTTTTCCGGGTAGCCAAGTTAGGCTTTGATCCTCTGTATAAACACAAACAAACCCTTTGCCCACACTCTGACATGACCTTTAAACCATTGTGAAGATCACCACACAGGAACTGCTTTTTTCTTTCTTTGAAGAGTAAGGAATACTATCAGAGAAATGTGTTTCCATAGCTGATCATCTGACACCCTTTAAGTGATCAAAATTAAGGACACTTAAGGCGTGCATTAATCGTTGATTTACAGTTACTTTGATCCTATCAGGGAGTAATTCCCCCTTTTCTTTCTTTCTTTCTTTCTTTCTTTCTTTCTTTCTTTCTTTCTTTCTTTCTTTCTTTCTTTCTTTCTTTCTTTCTTCTTTCTTTCTTTCTTGTTATCATTAATCTACAATTACATTAAGAATATTATGTTTACTAGGCTCTCCCCTAGACCAGGTCGTCCCCCACCAACCCCGTTACAGTCACTGTCCATGAGCACAGCACAATGGTTGTCGAATCGCTGCCTGCCCGTCTCTGTGCTGTGCAGCCCTCCCCTTTCTCCCACCTCCCACATTATGCATGCTAATCATAATACCCCCTTTCTTCTCCCCCCCGCCCCCCCACAAATCCCTCCCTACCCACCCATCCTCCCCAGTCCCTTTCCCTTTTGGTACCTGTTAGTCCATTCTTGGGTTCTGTGATTCTGCTGCTGTTTGGTTCCTTCAGTTTTTTGCCTTGTTCTTATACTCCACAGATGGGTGAAATCATTTGGTATTTCTCTCTCTCCGCTTGGCTTATTTCGCTGAGCATAATATCCTCTAGCTCCATCCATGTTGTTGCAAATGGTCGGATCTGTTTTCTCCTTGTGGCTGAGTAATATTCCATTGTGTATATGTACCACATCTTCTTTATCCGGTCATCTACTGATGGACACTTGGGTTGCTTCCAATTCTTGGCTATTGTAAATGGTGCTGCGATAAACATAGGGGTGCGTCTGTCTTTTCCAAACTTGAGTGCTGCGTTCTTAGGCTAAGTTCCTAGGAGTGGAATTCCTGGGTCAAACGGTAAGTCTATTTTGAGCCTTTTGAGGACCCTCCATACTGCTCTCCACGGTGGTTGGACTAATTTCATTCCCGCCAGCAGCGTAGGAGGGCTCCCCTTTCTTCCCAACCTCGCCAATATTTGTTGTTGTTTGTCTTTCCGACGATGGCGATCCTTACTTGTGTGAGGTGATAACTCACTGTGGTTTTAATTTGCATTTCTCTGACGACAAGCGACGTGGGGCATCTCTTCATGTGTCTGTTGGCCGTCTGTATGTCTCTTCTGGAGAACTGTCTGTTGAGTTCCTCTGCCCATTTTAAAAAATGGGTTATTTGTTTTTTTGTTTGTTGACGAGGGTGAACTCTTTATACATTTTGGACGTCCAGCCTTTATCGGATCTGTCATTTACAAATGTATTCTCCCATACTGTAGGGTACCTTTTGGTTCTATTGATGGTGTCTTTTGCTGCACAGAAGCTTTTCAGCTTAATATAGTCCCACTTGTTCATCATTGCTGTTGTTTTCCTTGCACGGGGAGATATGTTCAAGAAGAGGACACTCATGTTTATGTCTAAGAGGATTTTGCCTACGTTTTTTTCCCAAGAGTTTTATGGTTTCCTGACTTACATTCAGGTCTTTGATCCACTTTGAATTGACTTTTGTGTATGGGGTTAGACCGTTATCCAGTTTCGTTCTCCTACATGTAGCTGTCCGGTTTTGCCAGCGCCATCTGTTGAAGAGACTGTCATTTCGCCATGGTATGTCCATGGCTCCTTGATCACCTGTCATTTGACCATATATGTTGGGGTTAATGTCTGGAGTCTCTAATCTGTTCCACTGGTCTGTGGCTCTGTTCTTGTGTCAGGATCAAATGGCCTTGATTACTATGGCTTTGCAGTTAGAGCTTGAAGTTGGGGAGTGAGATCCCCCCTGCTTTATTCTTCTTTCTCAGTATCGCTTTGGCTATTCGGGTCTTTTGTGTCTCCTTATGAATGTTTGAACTATTTGATCCAGTTCGTTGAAGAATGTTGCTGGTAATGTGATAGGGATTGAATCAAATCTGTATATTGCCTTGGGCAGGATGGCCATTTTGACGATATTAATTCTTCCTAGCCACGAGCATGGGACGAGTTTCCGTTTGTTAGTGTCCCCTTTAATTTCTCATAAGTGTGACTGGTAGTTTTCAGGGTATAGGTCTTTCACTTCCTTGGTAAGGTTTATTCCTAGGTATTTCATTCTTTCTGATGCTACTGTGAATGGAATTGTTTTCCTGATTTCTCTTTCTATTAGTTCACTGGTAGTGTATAGGAAAGCTACATATTTCTGTGTGTTAATTCTGTATCCTGCAACTTTGCTGGATTCCGATACTAGTTCCTAGTCGTCTTCGAGTGTTGTCTTTAGGGTTCTTATGTACAATATCATGTCATCTGCAAATTGTGACAGTTTAACTTCTTCTTTACCAATCTGGATTCCCTGTATTTGTTTGTTTTCTCTGACTGCCGTGGCTAAGGCCTCCAGTACTATGTTAGATAACGGTGGGGAGAGTGGGTGGGCATCCCTGTCCTCTTCCCGGTCTCAGTGGAAAAATCTTTCAGCTTCTCGCCGTTTCAGGACAGTGCTGGCTGTGGGTTTATCATATATGGCCTTCATTATGTTGAGGTACTTGCCCTCCGTGCCCTTTTTTGTTGAGAGTTTGTACCGTGAATGGATGTTGAATTCTTACATGGTGAAGAGTGCAAGGGCAGTCATCACAGAAACTTTCGGTTTTGATCACGCATTACGAACTATAAACAGTCAGGTCAAATATGAATATTCGTTTGATTTTTATACTTGATTTGTATGTGATTTCCACATTTCTCCCTTATTATTATTGTTATTATTATTAATTTTTAATAAAATGCTGACGTGGTAGGTAGATGCAAGAGAAAGGTAGAAAACATCGTTTAGTGCTGTAAGAGGGCAAATGTAGATGATCAGGTGTGTGCCTATAGACTAAGTATTAATCCAAGCTAGACAGGGGCAACAAAACATCCACGGATGCAGAAGATTTCTCTCTAAACAGGGGTGGCGTGGGGTTCTAAGCCTCACCTCTGTTGATCCCCAATTTCTCACCTGATGGCCCCCCTGCGACTGTGCCTGTCTTAGGTTGTCCCTCCCTTGAGGAGTCTTACCCGTCTCTGGCTAACCAGTCATCTTCCAGGGCCATGCAGGGAAATGGAAAGTTGGTTAAGTGAGAGAGGAGCAATATTGTGTGAAAAGGTTAGCGTTTTACTTCTTTGCAGATCCATGCCCTGTGGCCTTCATGCCCAGCATTTGTCTTGAGGTATCTTCACCACTCGGAAGAATTATGATACTCGGTAATTTCGTTATGAGGCACGAATTCTACTGAAGGGTTGTAATTAGGAAGGAAGAGGCGAGGCTCTAGAAGTAGCAGAGGGAGGAAAACGTGGGAAGATCGATGATTTCTTTGACATATCTTCTTGTAGAGTAACATAAGCACGTATATAGGTTTTAAACTACTAATTAAGTTGCATACACACGTTAACACAATAGGAATACAGCTACGTAACCAGAGCAGACCTACCATTACCAGCCATCTCCAGTGAAGCCAAAAAAAAAAAAAAAAAAAAAAACACAGCTAGGCACCCTAGGCATTTGTGAAAACTTACCAGTGACACGAGGGACATTGTCTAACTGAATTTGAATAGTTTGAGAAAAAAATCAGACAAATTGAAACAACACATTCCTGGGAACTGCTCACATTCCATATGTTCTTTTAACAGTAGAGTCGCAAGATTTTGGAGTGCCGCAACCTGCACTTCCCCTAATTCGTGTTCGAGTTGCAACAGTATATATGGATCCAGTCAAATTTGTTGTTTTACTTTATGCACAGGCCAGCTTGGATATCTCCTTCTTCGTTCCAATGGCAAGGCCCAGAACCGGTGGGATGAATGCAGCTACAACTGCAACAGCGCCAGGATCTTTGTTGAAGTTTCTTGACGATCAATCATCTTCTGGAGTGACTCTTCCAGAGAACGTTGATGTTGGAAGTTCTTCTTCGTATCGTATCTTAATTCGTTTTCCGGGTAGCCAAGTTAGGCTTTGATCCTCTGTATAAACACAAACAAACCCTTTGCCCACACTCTGACATGACCTTTAAACCATTGTGAAGATCACCACACAGGAACTGCTTTTTTCTTTCTTTGAAGAGTAAGGAATACTATCAGAGAAATGTGTTTCCATAGCTGATCATCTGACACCCTTTAAGTGATCAAAATTAAGGACACTTAAGGCGTGCATTAATCGTTGATTTACAGTTACTTTGATCCTATCAGGGAGTAATTCCCCCTTTTCTTTCTTTCTTTCTTTCTTTTCTTATTTCTTTCTTTCTTTATTTCTTTCTTTCTTTCTTTCTTTCT
The DNA here is from genome assembly GCF_030020395.1 of Manis pentadactyla. Classification (NCBI taxonomy): domain Eukaryota; kingdom Metazoa; phylum Chordata; class Mammalia; order Pholidota; family Manidae; genus Manis; species Manis pentadactyla. The sequence continues at coordinate 139,683 of NW_026644693.1, read as the reverse complement.
TTCTTTCTTTCTTTCTTTCTTTCTTTCTTCTTTCTTTCTTTCTTGTTATCATTAATCTACAATTACATTAAGAATATTATGTTTACTAGGCTCTCCCCTAGACCAGGTCGTCCCCCACCAACCCCGTTACAGTCACTGTCCATGAGCACAGCACAATGGTTGTCGAATCGCTGCCTGCCCGTCTCTGTGCTGTGCAGCCCTCCCCTTTCTCCCACCTCCCACATTATGCATGCTAATCATAATACCCCCTTTCTTCTCCCCCCCGCCCCCCCACAAATCCCTCCCTACCCACCCATCCTCCCCAGTCCCTTTCCCTTTTGGTACCTGTTAGTCCATTCTTGGGTTCTGTGATTCTGCTGCTGTTTGGTTCCTTCAGTTTTTTGCCTTGTTCTTATACTCCACAGATGGGTGAAATCATTTGGTATTTCTCTCTCTCCGCTTGGCTTATTTCGCTGAGCATAATATCCTCTAGCTCCATCCATGTTGTTGCAAATGGTCGGATCTGTTTTCTCCTTGTGGCTGAGTAATATTCCATTGTGTATATGTACCACATCTTCTTTATCCGGTCATCTACTGATGGACACTTGGGTTGCTTCCAATTCTTGGCTATTGTAAATGGTGCTGCGATAAACATAGGGGTGCGTCTGTCTTTTCCAAACTTGAGTGCTGCGTTCTTAGGCTAAGTTCCTAGGAGTGGAATTCCTGGGTCAAACGGTAAGTCTATTTTGAGCCTTTTGAGGACCCTCCATACTGCTCTCCACGGTGGTTGGACTAATTTCATTCCCGCCAGCAGCGTAGGAGGGCTCCCCTTTCTTCCCAACCTCGCCAATATTTGTTGTTGTTTGTCTTTCCGACGATGGCGATCCTTACTTGTGTGAGGTGATAACTCACTGTGGTTTTAATTTGCATTTCTCTGACGACAAGCGACGTGGGGCATCTCTTCATGTGTCTGTTGGCCGTCTGTATGTCTCTTCTGGAGAACTGTCTGTTGAGTTCCTCTGCCCATTTTAAAAAATGGGTTATTTGTTTTTTTGTTTGTTGACGAGGGTGAACTCTTTATACATTTTGGACGTCCAGCCTTTATCGGATCTGTCATTTACAAATGTATTCTCCCATACTGTAGGGTACCTTTTGGTTCTATTGATGGTGTCTTTTGCTGCACAGAAGCTTTTCAGCTTAATATAGTCCCACTTGTTCATCATTGCTGTTGTTTTCCTTGCACGGGGAGATATGTTCAAGAAGAGGACACTCATGTTTATGTCTAAGAGGATTTTGCCTACGTTTTTTTCCCAAGAGTTTTATGGTTTCCTGACTTACATTCAGGTCTTTGATCCACTTTGAATTGACTTTTGTGTATGGGGTTAGACCGTTATCCAGTTTCGTTCTCCTACATGTAGCTGTCCGGTTTTGCCAGCGCCATCTGTTGAAGAGACTGTCATTTCGCCATGGTATGTCCATGGCTCCTTGATCACCTGTCATTTGACCATATATGTTGGGGTTAATGTCTGGAGTCTCTAATCTGTTCCACTGGTCTGTGGCTCTGTTCTTGTGTCAGGATCAAATGGCCTTGATTACTATGGCTTTGCAGTTAGAGCTTGAAGTTGGGGAGTGAGATCCCCCCTGCTTTATTCTTCTTTCTCAGTATCGCTTTGGCTATTCGGGTCTTTTGTGTCTCCTTATGAATGTTTGAACTATTTGATCCAGTTCGTTGAAGAATGTTGCTGGTAATGTGATAGGGATTGAATCAAATCTGTATATTGCCTTGGGCAGGATGGCCATTTTGACGATATTAATTCTTCCTAGCCACGAGCATGGGACGAGTTTCCGTTTGTTAGTGTCCCCTTTAATTTCTCATAAGTGTGACTGGTAGTTTTCAGGGTATAGGTCTTTCACTTCCTTGGTAAGGTTTATTCCTAGGTATTTCATTCTTTCTGATGCTACTGTGAATGGAATTATTTTCCTGATTTCTCTTTCTATTAGTTCACTGGTAGTGTATAGGAAAGCTACATATTTCTGTGTGTTAATTCTGTATCCTGCAACTTTGCTGGATTCCGATACTAGTTCCTAGTCGTCTTCGAGTGTTGTCTTTAGGGTTCTTATGTACAATATCATGTCATCTGCAAGTTGTGACAGTTTAACTTCTTCTTTACCAATCTGGATTCCCTGTATTTGTTTGTTTTCTCTGACTGCCGTGGCTAAGGCCTCCAGTACTATGTTAGATAACGGTGGGGAGAGTGGGTGGGCATCCCTGTCCTCTTCCCGGTCTCAGTGGAAAAATCTTTCAGCTTCTCGCCGTTTCAGGACAGTGCTGGCTGTGGGTTTATCATATATGGCCTTCATTATGTTGAGGTACTTGCCCTCCGTGCCCTTTTTTGTTGAGAGTTTGTACCGTGAATGGATGTTGAATTCTTACATGGTGAAGAGTGCAAGGGCAGTCATCACAGAAACTTTCGGTTTTGATCACGCATTACGAACTATAAACAGTCAGGTCAAATATGAATATTCGTTTGATTTTTATACTTGATTTGTATGTGATTTCCACATTTCTCCCTTATTATTATTGTTATTATTATTAATTTTTAATAAAATGCTGACGTGGTAGGTAGATGCAAGAGAAAGGTAGAAAACATCGTTTAGTGCTGTAAGAGGGCAAATGTAGATGATCAGGTGTGTGCCTATAGACTAAGTATTAATCCAAGCTAGACAGGGGCAACAAAACATCCACGGATGCAGAAGATTTCTCTCTAAACAGGGGTGGCGTGGGGTTCTAAGCCTCACCTCTGTTGATCCCCAATTTCTCACCTGATGGCCCCCCTGCGACTGTGCCTGTCTTAGGTTGTCCCTCCCTTGAGGAGTCTTACCCGTCTCTGGCTAACCAGTCATCTTCCAGGGCCATGCAGGGAAATGGAAAGTTGGTTAAGTGAGAGAGGAGCAATATTGTGTGAAAAGGTTAGCGTTTTACTTCTTTGCAGATCCATGCCCTGTGGCCTTCATGCCCAGCATTTGTCTTGAGGTATCTTCACCACTCGGAAGAATTATGATACTCGGTAATTTCGTTATGAGGCACGAATTCTACTGAAGGGTTGTAATTAGGAAGGAAGAGGCGAGGCTCTAGAAGTAGCAGAGGGAGGAAAACGTGGGAAGATCGATGATTTCTTTGACATATCTTCTTGTAGAGTAACATAAGCACGTATATAGGTTTTAAACTACTAATTAAGTTGCATACACACGTTAACACAATAGGAATACAGCTACGTAACCAGAGCAGACCTACCATTACCAGCCATCTCCAGTGAAGCCAAAAAAAAAAAAAAAAAAAAAAAACACAGCTAGGCACCCTAGGCATTTGTGAAAACTTACCAGTGACACGAGGGACATTGTCTAACTGAATTTGAATAGTTTGAGAAAAAAATCAGACAAATTGAAACAACACATTCCTGGGAACTGCTCACATTCCATATGTTCTTTTAACAGTAGAGTCGCAAGATTTTGGAGTGCCGCAACCTGCACTTCCCCTAATTCGTGTTCGAGTTGCAACAGTATATATGGATCCAGTCAAATTTGTTGTTTTACTTTATGCACAGGCCAGCTTGGATATCTCCTTCTTCGTTCCAATGGCAAGGCCCAGAACCGGTGGGATGAATGCAGCTACAACTGCAACAGCGCCAGGATCTTTGTTGAAGTTTCTTGACGATCAATCATCTTCTGGAGTGACTCTTCCAGAGAACGTTGATGTTGGAAGTTCTTCTTCGTATCGTATCTTAATTCGTTTTCCGGGTAGCCAAGTTAGGCTTTGATCCTCTGTATAAACACAAACAAACCCTTTGCCCACACTCTGACATGACCTTTAAACCATTGTGAAGATCACCACACAGGAACTGCTTTTTTCTTTCTTTGAAGAGTAAGGAATACTATCAGAGAAATGTGTTTCCATAGCTGATCATCTGACACCCTTTAAGTGATCAAAATTAAGGACACTTAAGGCGTGCATTAATCGTTGATTTACAGTTACTTTGATCCTATCAGGGAGTAATTCCCCCTTTTCTTTCTTTCTTTCTTTCTTTTCTTCTTTCTTTCTTTCTTTCTTTCTTTCTTTCTTTCTTTCTTTCTTTCTTTCTTTCTTTCTTTCTTCTTTCTTTCTTTCTTGTTATCATTAATCTACAATTACATTAAGAATATTATGTTTACTAGGCTCTCCCCTAGACCAGGTCGTCCCCCACCAACCCCGTTACAGTCACTGTCCATGAGCACAGCACAATGGTTGTCGAATCGCTGCCTGCCCGTCTCTGTGCTGTGCAGCCCTCCCCTTTCTCCCACCTCCCACATTATGCATGCTAATCATAATACCCCCTTTCTTCTCCCCCCCGCCCCCCCACAAATCCCTCCCTACCCACCCATCCTCCCCAGTCCCTTTCCCTTTTGGTACCTGTTAGTCCATTCTTGGGTTCTGTGATTCTGCTGCTGTTTGGTTCCTTCAGTTTTTTGCCTTGTTCTTATACTCCACAGATGGGTGAAATCATTTGGTATTTCTCTCTCTCCGCTTGGCTTATTTCGCTGAGCATAATATCCTCTAGCTCCATCCATGTTGTTGCAAATGGTCGGATCTGTTTTCTCCTTGTGGCTGAGTAATATTCCATTGTGTATATGTACCACATCTTCTTTATCCGGTCATCTACTGATGGACACTTGGGTTGCTTCCAATTCTTGGCTATTGTAAATGGTGCTGCGATAAACATAGGGGTGCGTCTGTCTTTTCCAAACTTGAGTGCTGCGTTCTTAGGCTAAGTTCCTAGGAGTGGAATTCCTGGGTCAAACGGTAAGTCTATTTTGAGCCTTTTGAGGACCCTCCATACTGCTCTCCACGGTGGTTGGACTAATTTCATTCCCGCCAGCAGCGTAGGAGGGCTCCCCTTTCTTCCCAACCTCGCCAATATTTGTTGTTGTTTGTCTTTCCGACGATGGCGATCCTTACTTGTGTGAGGTGATAACTCACTGTGGTTTTAATTTGCATTTCTCTGACGACAAGCGACGTGGGGCATCTCTTCATGTGTCTGTTGGCCGTCTGTATGTCTCTTCTGGAGAACTGTCTGTTGAGTTCCTCTGCCCATTTTAAAAAATGGGTTATTTGTTTTTTTGTTTGTTGACGAGGGTGAACTCTTTATACATTTTGGACGTCCAGCCTTTATCGGATCTGTCATTTACAAATGTATTCTCCCATACTGTAGGGTACCTTTTGGTTCTATTGATGGTGTCTTTTGCTGCACAGAAGCTTTTCAGCTTAATATAGTCCCACTTGTTCATCATTGCTGTTGTTTTCCTTGCACGGGGAGATATGTTCAAGAAGAGGACACTCATGTTTATGTCTAAGAGGATTTTGCCTACGTTTTTTTCCCAAGAGTTTTATGGTTTCCTGACTTACATTCAGGTCTTTGATCCACTTTGAATTGACTTTTGTGTATGGGGTTAGACCGTTATCCAGTTTCGTTCTCCTACATGTAGCTGTCCGGTTTTGCCAGCGCCATCTGTTGAAGAGACTGTCATTTCGCCATGGTATGTCCATGGCTCCTTGATCACCTGTCATTTGACCATATATGTTGGGGTTAATGTCTGGAGTCTCTAATCTGTTCCACTGGTCTGTGGCTCTGTTCTTGTGTCAGGATCAAATGGCCTTGATTACTATGGCTTTGCAGTTAGAGCTTGAAGTTGGGGAGTGAGATCCCCCCTGCTTTATTCTTCTTTCTCAGTATCGCTTTGGCTATTCGGGTCTTTTGTGTCTCCTTATGAATGTTTGAACTATTTGATCCAGTTCGTTGAAGAATGTTGCTGGTAATGTGATAGGGATTGAATCAAATCTGTATATTGCCTTGGGCAGGATGGCCATTTTGACGATATTAATTCTTCCTAGCCACGAGCATGGGACGAGTTTCCGTTTGTTAGTGTCCCCTTTAATTTCTCATAAGTGTGACTGGTAGTTTTCAGGGTATAGGTCTTTCACTTCCTTGGTAAGGTTTATTCCTAGGTATTTCATTCTTTCTGATGCTACTGTGAATGGAATTGTTTTCCTGATTTCTCTTTCTATTAGTTCACTGGTAGTGTATAGGAAAGCTACATATTTCTGTGTGTTAATTCTGTATCCTGCAACTTTGCTGGATTCCGATACTAGTTCCTAGTCGTCTTCGAGTGTTGTCTTTAGGGTTCTTATGTACAATATCATGTCATCTGCAAATTGTGACAGTTTAACTTCTTCTTTACCAATCTGGATTCCCTGTATTTGTTTGTTTTCTCTGACTGCCGTGGCTAAGGCCTCCAGTACTATGTTAGATAACGGTGGGGAGAGTGGGTGGGCATCCCTGTCCTCTTCCCGGTCTCAGTGGAAAAATCTTTCAGCTTCTCGCCGTTTCAGGACAGTGCTGGCTGTGGGTTTATCATATATGGCCTTCATTATGTTGAGGTACTTGCCCTCCGTGCCCTTTTTTGTTGAGAGTTTGTACCGTGAATGGATGTTGAATTCTTACATGGTGAAGAGTGCAAGGGCAGTCATCACAGAAACTTTCGGTTTTGATCACGCATTACGAACTATAAACAGTCAGGTCAAATATGAATATTCGTTTGATTTTTATACTTGATTTGTATGTGATTTCCACATTTCTCCCTTATTATTATTGTTATTATTATTAATTTTTAATAAAATGCTGACGTGGTAGGTAGATGCAAGAGAAAGGTAGAAAACATCGTTTAGTGCTGTAAGAGGGCAAATGTAGATGATCAGGTGTGTGCCTATAGACTAAGTATTAATCCAAGCTAGACAGGGGCAACAAAACATCCACGGATGCAGAAGATTTCTCTCTAAACAGGGGTGGCGTGGGGTTCTAAGCCTCACCTCTGTTGATCCCCAATTTCTCACCTGATGGCCCCCCTGCGACTGTGCCTGTCTTAGGTTGTCCCTCCCTTGAGGAGTCTTACCCGTCTCTGGCTAACCAGTCATCTTCCAGGGCCATGCAGGGAAATGGAAAGTTGGTTAAGTGAGAGAGGAGCAATATTGTGTGAAAAGGTTAGCGTTTTACTTCTTTGCAGATCCATGCCCTGTGGCCTTCATGCCCAGCATTTGTCTTGAGGTATCTTCACCACTCGGAAGAATTATGATACTCGGTAATTTCGTTATGAGGCACGAATTCTACTGAAGGGTTGTAATTAGGAAGGAAGAGGCGAGGCTCTAGAAGTAGCAGAGGGAGGAAAACGTGGGAAGATCGATGATTTCTTTGACATATCTTCTTGTAGAGTAACATAAGCACGTATATAGGTTTTAAACTACTAATTAAGTTGCATACACACGTTAACACAATAGGAATACAGCTACGTAACCAGAGCAGACCTACCATTACCAGCCATCTCCAGTGAAGCCAAAAAAAAAAAAAAAAAAAAAAAACACAGCTAGGCACCCTAGGCATTTGTGAAAACTTACCAGTGACACGAGGGACATTGTCTAACTGAATTTGAATAGTTTGAGAAAAAAATCAGACAAATTGAAACAACACATTCCTGGGAACTGCTCACATTCCATATGTTCTTTTAACAGTAGAGTCGCAAGATTTTGGAGTGCCGCAACCTGCACTTCCCCTAATTCGTGTTCGAGTTGCAACAGTATATATGGATCCAGTCAAATTTGTTGTTTTACTTTATGCACAGGCCAGCTTGGATATCTCCTTCTTCGTTCCAATGGCAAGGCCCAGAACCGGTGGGATGAATGCAGCTACAACTGCAACAGCGCCAGGATCTTTGTTGAAGTTTCTTGACGATCAATCATCTTCTGGAGTGACTCTTCCAGAGAACGTTGATGTTGGAAGTTCTTCTTCGTATCGTATCTTAATTCGTTTTCCGGGTAGCCAAGTTAGGCTTTGATCCTCTGTATAAACACAAACAAACCCTTTGCCCACACTCTGACATGACCTTTAAACCATTGTGAAGATCACCACACAGGAACTGCTTTTTTCTTTCTTTGAAGAGTAAGGAATACTATCAGAGAAATGTGTTTCCATAGCTGATCATCTGACACCCTTTAAGTGATCAAAATTAAGGACACTTAAGGCGTGCATTAATCGTTGATTTACAGTTACTTTGATCCTATCAGGGAGTAATTCCCCCTTTTCTTTCTTTCTTTCTTTCTTTCTTTCTTTCTTTCTTTCTTTCTTTCTTTCTTTCTTTCTTTCTTTCTTTCTTTCTTTCTTTCTTTCTTTCTTTCTTTCTTTCTTTCTTTCTTTCTTTCTTCTTCTTTCTTTCTTTCTTGTTATCATTAATCTACAATTACATTAAGAATATTATGTTTACTAGGCTCTCCCCTAGACCAGGTCGTCCCCCACCAACCCCGTTACAGTCACTGTCCATGAGCACAGCACAATGGTTGTCGAATCGCTGCCTGCCCGTCTCTGTGCTGTGCAGCCCTCCCCTTTCTCCCACCTCCCACATTATGCATGCTAATCATAATACCCCCTTTCTTCTCCCCCCCGCCCCCCCACAAATCCCTCCCTACCCACCCATCCTCCCCAGTCCCTTTCCCTTTTGGTACCTGTTAGTCCATTCTTGGGTTCTGTGATTCTGCTGCTGTTTGGTTCCTTCAGTTTTTTGCCTTGTTCTTATACTCCACAGATGGGTGAAATCATTTGGTATTTCTCTCTCTCCGCTTGGCTTATTTCGCTGAGCATAATATCCTCTAGCTCCATCCATGTTGTTGCAAATGGTCGGATCTGTTTTCTCCTTGTGGCTGAGTAATATTCCATTGTGTATATGTACCACATCTTCTTTATCCGGTCATCTACTGATGGACACTTGGGTTGCTTCCAATTCTTGGCTATTGTAAATGGTGCTGCGATAAACATAGGGGTGCGTCTGTCTTTTCCAATCTTGAGTGCTGCGTTCTTAGGCTAAGTTCCTAGGAGTGGAATTCCTGGGTCAAACGGTAAGTCTATTTTGAGCCTTTTGAGGACCCTCCATACTGCTCTCCACGGTGGTTGGACTAATTTCATTCCCGCCAGCAGCGTAGGAGGGCTCCCCTTTCTTCCCAACCTCGCCAATATTTGTTGTTGTTTGTCTTTCCGACGATGGCGATCCTTACTTGTGTGAGGTGATAACTCACTGTGGTTTTAATTTGCATTTCTCTGACGACAAGCGACGTGGGGCATCTCTTCATGTGTCTGTTGGCCGTCTGTATGTCTCTTCTGGAGAACTGTCTGTTGAGTTCCTCTGCCCATTTTAAAAAATGGGTTATTTGTTTTTTTGTTTGTTGACGAGGGTGAACTCTTTATACATTTTGGACGTCCAGCCTTTATCGGATCTGTCATTTACAAATGTATTCTCCCATACTGTAGGGTACCTTTTGGTTCTATTGATGGTGTCTTTTGCTGCACAGAAGCTTTTCAGCTTAATATAGTCCCACTTGTTCATCATTGCTGTTGTTTTCCTTGCACGGGGAGATATGTTCAAGAAGAGGACACTCATGTTTATGTCTAAGAGGATTTTGCCTACGTTTTTTTCCCAAGAGTTTTATGGTTTCCTGACTTACATTCAGGTCTTTGATCCACTTTGAATTGACTTTTGTGTATGGGGTTAGACCGTTATCCAGTTTCGTTCTCCTACATGTAGCTGTCCGGTTTTGCCAGCGCCATCTGTTGAAGAGACTGTCATTTCGCCATGGTATGTCCATGGCTCCTTGATCACCTGTCATTTGACCATATATGTTGGGGTTAATGTCTGGAGTCTCTAATCTGTTCCACTGGTCTGTGGCTCTGTTCTTGTGTCAGGATCAAATGGCCTTGATTACTATGGCTTTGCAGTTAGAGCTTGAAGTTGGGGAGTGAGATCCCCCCTGCTTTATTCTTCTTTCTCAGTATCGCTTTGGCTATTCGGGTCTTTTGTGTCTCCTTATGAATGTTTGAACTATTTGATCCAGTTCGTTGAAGAATGTTGCTGGTAATGTGATAGGGATTGAATCAAATCTGTATATTGCCTTGGGCAGGATGGCCATTTTGACGATATTAATTCTTCCTAGCCACGAGCATGGGACGAGTTTCCGTTTGTTAGTGTCCCCTTTAATTTCTCATAAGTGTGACTGGTAGTTTTCAGGGTATAGGTCTTTCACTTCCTTGGTAAGGTTTATTCCTAGGTATTTCATTCTTTCTGATGCTACTGTGAATGGAATTGTTTTCCTGATTTCTCTTTCTATTAGTTCACTGGTAGTGTATAGGAAAGCTACATATTTCTGTGTGTTAATTCTGTATCCTGCAACTTTGCTGGATTCCGATACTAGTTCCTAGTCGTCTTCGAGTGTTGTCTTTAGGGTTCTTATGTACAATATCATGTCATCTGCAAATTGTGACAGTTTAACTTCTTCTTTACCAATCTGGATTCCCTGTATTTGTTTGTTTTCTCTGACTGCCGTGGCTAAGGCCTCCAGTACTATGTTAGATAACGGTGGGGAGAGTGGGTGGGCATCCCTGTCCTCTTCCCGGTCTCAGTGGAAAAATCTTTCAGCTTCTCGCCGTTTCAGGACAGTGCTGGCTGTGGGTTTATCATATATGGCCTTCATTATGTTGAGGTACTTGCCCTCCGTGCCCTTTTTTGTTGAGAGTTTGTACCGTGAATGGATGTTGAATTCTTACATGGTGAAGAGTGCAAGGGCAGTCATCACAGAAACTTTCGGTTTTGATCACGCATTACGAACTATAAACAGTCAGGTCAAATATGAATATTCGTTTGATTTTTATACTTGATTTGTATGTGATTTCCACATTTCTCCCTTATTATTATTGTTATTATTATTAATTTTTAATAAAATGCTGACGTGGTAGGTAGATGCAAGAGAAAGGTAGAAAACATCGTTTAGTGCTGTAAGAGGGCAAATGTAGATGATCAGGTGTGTGCCTATAGACTAAGTATTAATCCAAGCTAGACAGGGGCAACAAAACATCCACGGATGCAGAAGATTTCTCTCTAAACAGGGGTGGCGTGGGGTTCTAAGCCTCACCTCTGTTGATCCCCAATTTCTCACCTGATGGCCCCCCTGCGACTGTGCCTGTCTTAGGTTGTCCCTCCCTTGAGGAGTCTTACCCGTCTCTGGCTAACCAGTCATCTTCCAGGGCCATGCAGGGAAATGGAAAGTTGGTTAAGTGAGAGAGGAGCAATATTGTGTGAAAAGGTTAGCGTTTTACTTCTTTGCAGATCCATGCCCTGTGGCCTTCATGCCCAGCATTTGTCTTGAGGTATCTTCACCACTCGGAAGAATTATGATACTCGGTAATTTCGTTATGAGGCACGAATTCTACTGAAGGGTTGTAATTAGGAAGGAAGAGGCGAGGCTCTAGAAGTAGCAGAGGGAGGAAAACGTGGGAAGATCGATGATTTCTTTGACATATCTTCTTGTAGAGTAACATAAGCACGTATATAGGTTTTAAACTACTAATTAAGTTGCATACACACGTTAACACAATAGGAATACAGCTACGTAACCAGAGCAGACCTACCATTACCAGCCATCTCCAGTGAAGCCAAAAAAAAAAAAAAAAAAAAAAAACACAGCTAGGCACCCTAGGCATTTGTGAAAACTTACCAGTGACACGAGGGACATTGTCTAACTGAATTTGAATAGTTTGAGAAAAAAATCAGACAAATTGAAACAACACATTCCTGGGAACTGCTCACATTCCATATGTTCTTTTAACAGTAGAGTCGCAAGATTTTGGAGTGCCGCAACCTGCACTTCCCCTAATTCGTGTTCGAGTTGCAACAGTATATATGGATCCAGTCAAATTTGTTGTTTTACTTTATGCACAGGCCAGCTTGGATATCTCCTTCTTCGTTCCAATGGCAAGGCCCAGAACCGGTGGGATGAATGCAGCTACAACTGCAACAGCGCCAGGATCTTTGTTGAAGTTTCTTGACGATCAATCATCTTCTGGAGTGACTCTTCCAGAGAACGTTGATGTTGGAAGTTCTTCTTCGTATCGTATCTTAATTCGTTTTCCGGGTAGCCAAGTTAGGCTTTGATCCTCTGTATAAACACAAACAAACCCTTTGCCCACACTCTGACATGACCTTTAAACCATTGTGAAGATCACCACACAGGAACTGCTTTTTTCTTTCTTTGAAGAGTAAGGAATACTATCAGAGAAATGTGTTTCCATAGCTGATCATCTGACACCCTTTAAGTGATCAAAATTAAGGACACTTAAGGCGTGCATTAATCGTTGATTTACAGTTACTTTGATCCTATCAGGGAGTAATTCCCCCTTTTCTTTCTTTCTTTCTTTCTTTCTTTCTTTCTTTCTTTCTTTCTTTCTTTCTTTCTTTCTTTCTTTCTTTCTTTCTTTCTTTCTTTCTTTCTTTCTTCTTTCTTTCTTTCTTGTTATCATTAATCTACAATTACATTAAGAATATTATGTTTACTAGGCTCTCCCCTAGACCAGGTCGTCCCCCACCAACCCCGTTACAGTCACTGTCCATGAGCACAGCACAATGGTTGTCGAATCGCTGCCTGCCCGTCTCTGTGCTGTGCAGCCCTCCCCTTTCTCCCACCTCCCACATTATGCATGCTAATCATAATACCCCCTTTCTTCTCCCCCCCGCCCCCCCACAAATCCCTCCTTACCCACCCATCCTCCCCAGTCCCTTTCCCTTTTGGTACCTGTTAGTCCATTCTTGGGTTCTGTGATTCTGCTGCTGTTTGGTTCCTTCAGTTTTTTGCCTTGTTCTTATACTCCACAGATGGGTGAAATCATTTGGTATTTCTCTCTCTCCGCTTGGCTTATTTCGCTGAGCATAATATCCTCTAGCTCCATCCATGTTGTTGCAAATGGTCGGATCTGTTTTCTCCTTGTGGCTGAGTAATATTCCATTGTGTATATGTACCACATCTTCTTTATCCGGTCATCTACTGATGGACACTTGGGTTGCTTCCAATTCTTGGCTATTGTAAATGGTGCTGCGATAAACATAGGGGTGCGTCTGTCTTTTCCAATCTTGAGTGCTGCGTTCTTAGGCTAAGTTCCTAGGAGTGGAATTCCTGGGTCAAACGGTAAGTCTATTTTGAGCCTTTTGAGGACCCTCCATACTGCTCTCCACGGTGGTTGGACTAATTTCATTCCCGCCAGCAGCGTAGGAGGGCTCCCCTTTCTTCCCAACCTCGCCAATATTTGTTGTTGTTTGTCTTTCCGACGATGGCGATCCTTACTTGTGTGAGGTGATAACTCACTGTGGTTTTAATTTGCATTTCTCTGACGACAAGCGACGTGGGGCATCTCTTCATGTGTCTGTTGGCCGTCTGTATGTCTCTTCTGGAGAACTGTCTGTTGAGTTCCTCTGCCCATTTTAAAAAATGGGTTATTTGTTTTTTTGTTTGTTGACGAGGGTGAACTCTTTATACATTTTGGACGTCCAGCCTTTATCGGATCTGTCATTTACAAATGTATTCTCCCATACTGTAGGGTACCTTTTGGTTCTATTGATGGTGTCTTTTGCTGCACAGAAGCTTTTCAGCTTAATATAGTCCCACTTGTTCATCATTGCTGTTGTTTTCCTTGCACGGGGAGATATGTTCAAGAAGAGGACACTCATGTTTATGTCTAAGAGGATTTTGCCTACGTTTTTTTCCCAAGAGTTTTATGGTTTCCTGACTTACATTCAGGTCTTTGATCCACTTTGAATTGACTTTTGTGTATGGGGTTAGACCGTTATCCAGTTTCGTTCTCCTACATGTAGCTGTCCGGTTTTGCCAGCGCCATCTGTTGAAGAGACTGTCATTTCGCCATGGTATGTCCATGGCTCCTTGATCACCTGTCATTTGACCATATATGTTGGGGTTAATGTCTGGAGTCTCTAATCTGTTCCACTGGTCTGTGGCTCTGTTCTTGTGTCAGGATCAAATGGCCTTGATTACTATGGCTTTGCAGTTAGAGCTTGAAGTTGGGGAGTGAGATCCCCCCTGCTTTATTCTTCTTTCTCAGTATCGCTTTGGCTATTCGGGTCTTTTGTGTCTCCTTATGAATGTTTGAACTATTTGATCCAGTTCGTTGAAGAATGTTGCTGGTAATGTGATAGGGATTGAATCAAATCTGTATATTGCCTTGGGCAGGATGGCCATTTTGACGATATTAATTCTTCCTAGCCACGAGCATGGGACGAGTTTCCGTTTGTTAGTGTCCCCTTTAATTTCTCATAAGTGTGACTGGTAGTTTTCAGGGTATAGGTCTTTCACTTCCTTGGTAAGGTTTATTCCTAGGTATTTCATTCTTTCTGATGCTACTGTGAATGGAATTGTTTTCCTGATTTCTCTTTCTATTAGTTCACTGGTAGTGTATAGGAAAGCTACATATTTCTGTGTGTTAATTCTGTATCCTGCAACTTTGCTGGATTCCGATACTAGTTCCTAGTCGTCTTCGAGTGTTGTCTTTAGGGTTCTTATGTACAATATCATGTCATCTGCAAATTGTGACAGTTTAACTTCTTCTTTACCAATCTGGATTCCCTGTATTTGTTTGTTTTCTCTGACTGCCGTGGCTAAGGCCTCCAGTACTATGTTAGATAACGGTGGGGAGAGTGGGTGGGCATCCCTGTCCTCTTCCCGGTCTCAGTGGAAAAATCTTTCAGCTTCTCGCCGTTTCAGGACAGTGCTGGCTGTGGGTTTATCATATATGGCCTTCATTATGTTGAGGTACTTGCCCTCCGTGCCCTTTTTTGTTGAGAGTTTGTACCGTGAATGGATGTTGAATTCTTACATGGTGAAGAGTGCAAGGGCAGTCATCACAGAAACTTTCGGTTTTGATCACGCATTACGAACTATAAACAGTCAGGTCAAATATGAATATTCGTTTGATTTTTATACTTGATTTGTATGTGATTTCCACATTTCTCCCTTATTATTATTGTTATTATTATTAATTTTTAATAAAATGCTGACGTGGTAGGTAGATGCAAGAGAAAGGTAGAAAACATCGTTTAGTGCTGTAAGAGGGCAAATGTAGATGATCAGGTGTGTGCCTATAGACTAAGTATTAATCCAAGCTAGACAGGGGCAACAAAACATCCACGGATGCAGAAGATTTCTCTCTAAACAGGGGTGGCGTGGGGTTCTAAGCCTCACCTCTGTTGATCCCCAATTTCTCACCTGATGGCCCCCCTGCGACTGTGCCTGTCTTAGGTTGTCCCTCCCTTGAGGAGTCTTACCCGTCTCTGGCTAACCAGTCATCTTCCAGGGCCATGCAGGGAAATGGAAAGTTGGTTAAGTGAGAGAGGAGCAATATTGTGTGAAAAGGTTAGCGTTTTACTTCTTTGCAGATCCATGCCCTGTGGCCTTCATGCCCAGCATTTGTCTTGAGGTATCTTCACCACTCGGAAGAATTATGATACTCGGTAATTTCGTTATGAGGCACGAATTCTACTGAAGGGTTGTAATTAGGAAGGAAGAGGCGAGGCTCTAGAAGTAGCAGAGGGAGGAAAACGTGGGAAGATCGATGATTTCTTTGACATATCTTCTTGTAGAGTAACATAAGCACGTATATAGGTTTTAAACTACTAATTAAGTTGCATACACACGTTAACACAATAGGAATACAGCTACGTAACCAGAGCAGACCTACCATTACCAGCCATCTCCAGTGAAGCCAAAAAAAAAAAAAAAAAAAAAAAACACAGCTAGGCACCCTAGGCATTTGTGAAAACTTACCAGTGACACGAGGGACATTGTCTAACTGAATTTGAATAGTTTGAGAAAAAAATCAGACAAATTGAAACAACACATTCCTGGGAACTGCTCACATTCCATATGTTCTTTTAACAGTAGAGTCGCAAGATTTTGGAGTGCCGCAACCTGCACTTCCCCTAATTCGTGTTCGAGTTGCAACAGTATATATGGATCCAGTCAAATTTGTTGTTTTACTTTATGCACAGGCCAGCTTGGATATCTCCTTCTTCGTTCCAATGGCAAGGCCCAGAACCGGTGGGATGAATGCAGCTACAACTGCAACAGCGCCAGGATCTTTGTTGAAGTTTCTTGACGATCAATCATCTTCTGGAGTGACTCTTCCAGAGAACGTTGATGTTGGAAGTTCTTCTTCGTATCGTATCTTAATTCGTTTTCCGGGTAGCCAAGTTAGGCTTTGATCCTCTGTATAAACACAAACAAACCCTTTGCCCACACTCTGACATGACCTTTAAACCATTGTGAAGATCACCACACAGGAACTGCTTTTTTCTTTCTTTGAAGAGTAAGGAATACTATCAGAGAAATGTGTTTCCATAGCTGATCATCTGACACCCTTTAAGTGATCAAAATTAAGGACACTTAAGGCGTGCATTAATCGTTGATTTACAGTTACTTTGATCCTATCAGGGAGTAATTCCCCCTTTTCTTTCTTTCTTTCTTTCTTTCTTTCTTTCTTTCTTTCTTTCTTTCTTTCTTTCTTTCTTTCTTTCTTTCTTTCTTTCTTTCTTTCTTTCTTCTTTCTTTCTTTCTTGTTATCATTAATCTACAATTACATTAAGAATATTATGTTTACTAGGCTCTCCCCTAGACCAGGTCGTCCCCCACCAACCCCGTTACAGTCACTGTCCATGAGCACAGCACAATGGTTGTCGAATCGCTGCCTGCCCGTCTCTGTGCTGTGCAGCCCTCCCCTTTCTCCCACCTCCCACATTATGCATGCTAATCATAATACCCCCTTTCTTCTCCCCCCCGCCCCCCCACAAATCCCTCCTTACCCACCCATCCTCCCCAGTCCCTTTCCCTTTTGGTACCTGTTAGTCCATTCTTGGGTTCTGTGATTCTGCTGCTGTTTGGTTCCTTCAGTTTTTTGCCTTGTTCTTATACTCCACAGATGGGTGAAATCATTTGGTATTTCTCTCTCTCCGCTTGGCTTATTTCGCTGAGCATAATATCCTCTAGCTCCATCCATGTTGTTGCAAATGGTCGGATCTGTTTTCTCATTGTAGCTGAGTAATATTCCATTGTGTATATGTACCACATCTTCTTTATCCGGTCATCTACTGATGGACACTTGGGTTGCTTCCAATTCTTGGCTATTGTAAATGGTGCTGCGATAAACATAGGGGTGCGTCTGTCTTTTCCAATCTTGAGTGCTGCGTTCTTAGGCTAAGTTCCTAGGAGTGGAATTCCTGGGTCAAACGGTAAGTCTATTTTGAGCCTTTTGAGGACCCTCCATACTGCTCTCCACGGTGGTTGGACTAATTTCATTCCCGCCAGCAGCGTAGGAGGGCTCCCCTTTCTTCCCAACCTCGCCAATATTTGTTGTTGTTTGTCTTTCCGACGATGGCGATCCTTACTTGTGTGAGGTGATAACTCACTGTGGTTTTAATTTGCATTTCTCTGATGACAAGCGACGTGGGGCATCTCTTCATGTGTCTGTTGGCCGTCTGTATGTCTCTTCTGGAGAACTGTCTGTTGAGTTCCTCTGCCCATTTTAAAAAATGGGTTATTTGTTTTTTTGTTTGTTGACGAGGGTGAACTCTTTATACATTTTGGACGTCCAGCCTTTATCGGATCTGTCATTTACAAATGTATTCTCCCATACTGTAGGGTACCTTTTGGTTCTATTGATGGTGTCTTTTGCTGCACAGAAGCTTTTCAGCTTAATATAGTCCCACTTGTTCATCATTGCTGTTGTTTTCCTTGCACGGGGAGATATGTTCAAGAAGAGGACACTCATGTTTATGTCTAAGAGGATTTTGCCTACGTTTTTTTCCCAAGAGTTTTATGGTTTCCTGACTTACATTCAGGTCTTTGATCCACTTTGAATTGACTTTTGTGTATGGGGTTAGACCGTTATCCAGTTTCGTTCTCCTACATGTAGCTGTCCGGTTTTGCCAGCGCCATCTGTTGAAGAGACTGTCATTTCGCTATGGTATGTCCATGGCTCCTTGATCACCTGTCATTTGACCATATATGTTGGGGTTAATGTCTGGAGTCTCTAATCTGTTCCACTGGTCTGTGGCTCTGTTCTTGTGTCAGGATCAAATGGCCTTGATTACTA
Source organism: Manis pentadactyla (assembly GCF_030020395.1). NCBI lineage: Eukaryota > Metazoa > Chordata > Mammalia > Pholidota > Manidae > Manis > Manis pentadactyla. Next base: position 121,651 of record NW_026644693.1, on the reverse strand, counting down.
TGGCTTTGCAGTTAGAGCTTGAAGTTGGGGAGTGAGATCCCCCCTGCTTTATTCTTCTTTCTCAGTATCGCTTTGGCTATTCGGGTCTTTTGTGTCTCCTTATGAATGTTTGAACTATTTGATCCAGTTCGTTGAAGAATGTTGCTGGTAATGTGATAGGGATTGAATCAAATCTGTATATTGCCTTGGGCAGGATGGCCATTTTGACGATATTAATTCTTCCTAGCCACGAGCATGGGACGAGTTTCCGTTTGTTAGTGTCCCCTTTAATTTCTCATAAGTGTGACTGGTAGTTTTCAGGGTATAGGTCTTTCACTTCCTTGGTAAGGTTTATTCCTAGGTATTTCATTCTTTCTGATGCTACTGTGAATGGAATTGTTTTCCTGATTTCTCTTTCTATTAGTTCACTGGTAGTGTATAGGAAAGCTACATATTTCTGTGTGTTAATTCTGTATCCTGCAACTTTGCTGGATTCCGATACTAGTTCCTAGTCGTCTTCGAGTGTTGTCTTTAGGGTTCTTATGTACAATATCATGTCATCTGCAAATTGTGACAGTTTAACTTCTTCTTTACCAATCTGGATTCCCTGTATTTGTTTGTTTTCTCTGACTGCCGTGGCTAAGGCCTCCAGTACTATGTTAGATAACGGTGGGGAGAGTGGGTGGGCATCCCTGTCCTCTTCCCGGTCTCAGTGGAAAAATCTTTCAGCTTCTCGCCGTTTCAGGACAGTGCTGGCTGTGGGTTTATCATATATGGCCTTCATTATGTTGAGGTACTTGCCCTCCGTGCCCTTTTTTGTTGAGAGTTTGTACCGTGAATGGATGTTGAATTCTTACATGGTGAAGAGTGCAAGGGCAGTCATCACAGAAACTTTCGGTTTTGATCACGCATTACGAACTATAAACAGTCAGGTCAAATATGAATATTCGTTTGATTTTTATACTTGATTTGTATGTGATTTCCACATTTCTCCCTTATTATTATTGTTATTATTATTAATTTTTAATAAAATGCTGACGTGGTAGGTAGATGCAAGAGAAAGGTAGAAAACATCGTTTAGTGCTGTAAGAGGGCAAATGTAGATGATCAGGTGTGTGCCTATAGACTAAGTATTAATCCAAGCTAGACAGGGGCAACAAAACATCCACGGATGCAGAAGATTTCTCTCTAAACAGGGGTGGCGTGGGGTTCTAAGCCTCACCTCTGTTGAACCCCAATTTCTCACCTGATGGCCCCCCTGCGACTGTGCCTGTCTTAGGTTGTCCCTCCCTTGAGGAGTCTTACCCGTCTCTGGCTAACCAGTCATCTTCCAGGGCCATGCAGGGAAATGGAAAGTTGGTTAAGTGAGAGAGGAGCAATATTGTGTGAAAAGGTTAGCGTTTTACTTCTTTGCAGATCCATGCCCTGTGGCCTTCATGCCCAGCATTTGTCTTGAGGTATCTTCACCACTCGGAAGAATTATGATACTCGGTAATTTCGTTATGAGGCACGAATTCTACTGAAGGGTTGTAATTAGGAAGGAAGAGGCGAGGCTCTAGAAGTAGCAGAGGGAGGAAAACGTGGGAAGATCGATGATTTCTTTGACATATCTTCTTGTAGAGTAACATAAGCACGTATATAGGTTTTAAACTACTAATTAAGTTGCATACACACGTTAACACAATAGGAATACAGCTACGTAACCAGAGCAGACCTACCATTACCAGCCATCTCCAGTGAAGACAAAAAAAAAAAAAAAAAAAAAAACACAGCTAGGCACCCTAGGCATTTGTGAAAACTTACCAGTGACACGAGGGACATTGTCTAACTGAATTTGAATAGTTTGAGAAAAAAATCAGACAAATTGAAACAACACATTCCTGGGAACTGCTCACATTCCATATGTTCTTTTAACAGTAGAGTCGCAAGATTTTGGAGTGCCGCAACCTGCACTTCCCCTAATTCGTGTTCGAGTTGCAACAGTATATATGGATCCAGTCAAATTTGTTGTTTTACTTTATGCACAGGCCAGCTTGGATATCTCCTTCTTCGTTCCAATGGCAAGGCCCAGAACCGGTGGGATGAATGCAGCTACAACTGCAACAGCGCCAGGATCTTTGTTGAAGTTTCTTGACGATCAATCATCTTCTGGAGTGACTCTTCCAGAGAACGTTGATGTTGGAAGTTCTTCTTCGTATCGTATCTTAATTCGTTTTCCGGGTAGCCAAGTTAGGCTTTGATCCTCTGTATAAACACAAACAAACCCTTTGCCCACACTCTGACATGACCTTTAAACCATTGTGAAGATCACCACACAGGAACTGCTTTTTTCTTTCTTTGAAGAGTAAGGAATACTATCAGAGAAATGTGTTTCCATAGCTGATCATCTGACACCCTTTAAGTGATCAAAATTAAGGACACTTAAGGCGTGCATTAATCGTTGATTTACAGTTACTTTGATCCTATCAGGGAGTAATTCCCCCTTTTCTTTCTTTCTTTCTTTCTTTCCTTCTTTCTTTCTTTCTTTCTTTCTTTCTTTCTTTCTTTCTTTCTTTCTTTCTTTCTTTCTTTCTTTCTTTCTTTCTTTCTTTCTTCTTTCTTTCTTTCTTGTTATCATTAATCTACAATTACATTAAGAATATTATGTTTACTAGGCTCTCCCCTAGACCAGGTCGTCCCCCACCAACCCCGTTACAGTCACTGTCCATGAGCACAGCACAATGGTTGTCGAATCGCTGCCTGCCCGTCTCTGTGCTGTGCAGCCCTCCCCTTTCTCCCACCTCCCACATTATGCATGCTAATCATAATACCCCCTTTCTTCTCCCCCCCGCCCCCCCACAAATCCCTCCCTACCCACCCATCCTCCCCAGTCCCTTTCCCTTTTGGTACCTGTTAGTCCATTCTTGGGTTCTGTGATTCTGCTGCTGTTTGGTTCCTTCAGTTTTTTGCCTTGTTCTTATACTCCACAGATGGGTGAAATCATTTGGTATTTCTCTCTCTCCGCTTGGCTTATTTCGCTGAGCATAATATCCTCTAGCTCCATCCATGTTGTTGCAAATGGTCGGATCTGTTTTCTCCTTGTGGCTGAGTAATATTCCATTGTGTATATGTACCACATCTTCTTTATCCGGTCATCTACTGATGGACACTTGGGTTGCTTCCAATTCTTGGCTATTGTAAATGGTGCTGCGATAAACATAGGGGTGCGTCTGTCTTTTCCAAACTTGAGTGCTGCGTTCTTAGGCTAAGTTCCTAGGAGTGGAATTCCTGGGTCAAACGGTAAGTCTATTTTGAGCCTTTTGAGGACCCTCCATACTGCTCTCCACGGTGGTTGGACTAATTTCATTCCCGCCAGCAGCGTAGGAGGGCTCCCCTTTCTTCCCAACCTCGCCAATATTTGTTGTTGTTTGTCTTTCCGACGATGGCGATCCTTACTTGTGTGAGGTGATAACTCACTGTGGTTTTAATTTGCATTTCTCTGACGACAAGCGACGTGGGGCATCTCTTCATGTGTCTGTTGGCCGTCTGTATGTCTCTTCTGGAGAACTGTCTGTTGAGTTCCTCTGCCCATTTTAAAAAATGGGTTATTTGTTTTTTTGTTTGTTGACGAGGGTGAACTCTTTATACATTTTGGACGTCCAGCCTTTATCGGATCTGTCATTTACAAATGTATTCTCCCATACTGTAGGGTACCTTTTGGTTCTATTGATGGTGTCTTTTGCTGCACAGAAGCTTTTCAGCTTAATATAGTCCCACTTGTTCATCATTGCTGTTGTTTTCCTTGCACGGGGAGATATGTTCAAGAAGAGGACACTCATGTTTATGTCTAAGAGGATTTTGCCTACGTTTTTTTCCCAAGAGTTTTATGGTTTCCTGACTTACATTCAGGTCTTTGATCCACTTTGAATTGACTTTTGTGTATGGGGTTAGACCGTTATCCAGTTTCGTTCTCCTACATGTAGCTGTCCGGTTTTGCCAGCGCCATCTGTTGAAGAGACTGTCATTTCGCCATGGTATGTCCATGGCTCCTTGATCACCTGTCATTTGACCATATATGTTGGGGTTAATGTCTGGAGTCTCTAATCTGTTCCACTGGTCTGTGGCTCTGTTCTTGTGTCAGGATCAAATGGCCTTGATTACTATGGCTTTGCAGTTAGAGCTTGAAGTTGGGGAGTGAGATCCCCCCTGCTTTATTCTTCTTTCTCAGTATCGCTTTGGCTATTCGGGTCTTTTGTGTCTCCTTATGAATGTTTGAACTATTTGATCCAGTTCGTTGAAGAATGTTGCTGGTAATGTGATAGGGATTGAATCAAATCTGTATATTGCCTTGGGCAGGATGGCCATTTTGACGATATTAATTCTTCCTAGCCACGAGCATGGGACGAGTTTCCGTTTGTTAGTGTCCCCTTTAATTTCTCATAAGTGTGACTGGTAGTTTTCAGGGTATAGGTCTTTCACTTCCTTGGTAAGGTTTATTCCTAGGTATTTCATTCTTTCTGATGCTACTGTGAATGGAATTGTTTTCCTGATTTCTCTTTCTATTAGTTCACTGGTAGTGTATAGGAAAGCTACATATTTCTGTGTGTTAATTCTGTATCCTGCAACTTTGCTGGATTCCGATACTAGTTCCTAGTCGTCTTCGAGTGTTGTCTTTAGGGTTCTTATGTACAATATCATGTCATCTGCAAATTGTGACAGTTTAACTTCTTCTTTACCAATCTGGATTCCCTGTATTTGTTTGTTTTCTCTGACTGCCGTGGCTAAGGCCTCCAGTACTATGTTAGATAACGGTGGGGAGAGTGGGTGGGCATCCCTGTCCTCTTCCCGGTCTCAGTGGAAAAATCTTTCAGCTTCTCGCCGTTTCAGGACAGTGCTGGCTGTGGGTTTATCATATATGGCCTTCATTATGTTGAGGTACTTGCCCTCCGTGCCCTTTTTTGTTGAGAGTTTGTACCGTGAATGGATGTTGAATTCTTACATGGTGAAGAGTGCAAGGGCAGTCATCACAGAAACTTTCGGTTTTGATCACGCATTACGAACTATAAACAGTCAGGTCAAATATGAATATTCGTTTGATTTTTATACTTGATTTGTATGTGATTTCCACATTTCTCCCTTATTATTATTGTTATTATTATTAATTTTTAATAAAATGCTGACGTGGTAGGTGGATGCAAGAGAAAGGTAGAAAACATCGTTTAGTGCTGTAAGAGGGCAAATGTAGATGATCAGGTGTGTGCCTATAGACTAAGTATTAATCCAAGCTAGACAGGGGCAACAAAACATCCACGGATGCAGAAGATTTCTCTCTAAACAGGGGTGGCGTGGGGTTCTAAGCCTCACCTCTGTTGATCCCCAATTTCTCACCTGATGGCCCCCCTGCGACTGTGCCTGTCTTAGGTTGTCCCTCCCTTGAGGAGTCTTACCCGTCTCTGGCTAACCAGTCATCTTCCAGGGCCATGCAGGGAAATGGAAAGTTGGTTAAGTGAGAGAGGAGCAATATTGTGTGAAAAGGTTAGCGTTTTACTTCTTTGCAGATCCATGCCCTGTGGCCTTCATGCCCAGCATTTGTCTTGAGGTATCTTCACCACTCGGAAGAATTATGATACTCGGTAATTTCGTTATGAGGCACGAATTCTACTGAAGGGTTGTAATTAGGAAGGAAGAGGCGAGGCTCTAGAAGTAGCAGAGGGAGGAAAACGTGGGAAGATCGATGATTTCTTTGACATATCTTCTTGTAGAGTAACATAAGCACGTATATAGGTTTTAAACTACTAATTAAGTTGCATACACACGTTAACACAATAGGAATACAGCTACGTAACCAGAGCAGACCTACCATTACCAGCCATCTCCAGTGAAGCCAAAAAAAAAAAAAAAAAAAACACAGCTAGGCACCCTAGGCATTTGTGAAAACTTACCAGTGACACGAGGGACATTGTCTAACTGAATTTGAATAGTTTGAGAAAAAAATCAGACAAATTGAAACAACACATTCCTGGGAACTGCTCACATTCCATATGTTCTTTTAACAGTAGAGTCGCAAGATTTTGGAGTGCCGCAACCTGCACTTCCCCTAATTCGTGTTCGAGTTGCAACAGTATATATGGATCCAGTCAAATTTGTTGTTTTACTTTATGCACAGGCCAGCTTGGATATCTCCTTCTTCGTTCCAATGGCAAGGCCCAGAACCGGTGGGATGAATGCAGCTACAACTGCAACAGCGCCAGGATCTTTGTTGAAGTTTCTTGACGATCAATCATCTTCTGGAGTGACTCTTCCAGAGAACGTTGATGTTGGAAGTTCTTCTTCGTATCGTATCTTAATTCGTTTTCCGGGTAGCCAAGTTAGGCTTTGATCCTCTGTATAAACACAAACAAACCCTTTGCCCACACTCTGACATGACCTTTAAACCATTGTGAAGATCACCACACAGGAACTGCTTTTTTCTTTCTTTGAAGAGTAAGGAATACTATCAGAGAAATGTGTTTCCATAGCTGATCATCTGACACCCTTTAAGTGATCAAAATTAAGGACACTTAAGGCGTGCATTAATCGTTGATTTACAGTTACTTTGATCCTATCAGGGAGTAATTCCCCCTTTTCTTTCTTTCTTTCTTTCTTTCTTTCTTTCTTTCTTTCTTTCTTTCTTTCTTTCTTTCTTTCTTTCTTTCTTTCTTTCTTTCTTTCTTTCTTTCTTTCTTCTTTCTTTCTTTCTTGTTATCATTAATCTACAATTACATTAAGAATATTATGTTTACTAGGCTCTCCCCTAGACCAGGTCGTCCCCCACCAACCCCGTTACAGTCACTGTCCATGAGCACAGCACAATGGTTGTCGAATCGCTGCCTGCCCGTCTCTGTGCTGTGCAGCCCTCCCCTTTCTCCCACCTCCCACATTATGCATGCTAATCATAATACCCCCTTTCTTCTCCCCCCCGCCCCCCCACAAATCCCTCCCTACCCACCCATCCTCCCCAGTCCCTTTCCCTTTTGGTACCTGTTAGTCCATTCTTGGGTTCTGTGATTCTGCTGCTGTTTGGTTCCTTCAGTTTTTTGCCTTGTTCTTATACTCCACAGATGGGTGAAATCATTTGGTATTTCTCTCTCTCCGCTTGGCTTATTTCGCTGAGCATAATATCCTCTAGCTCCATCCATGTTGTTGCAAATGGTCGGATCTGTTTTCTCCTTGTGGCTGAGTAATATTCCATTGTGTATATGTACCACATCTTCTTTATCCGGTCATCTACTGATGGACACTTGGGTTGCTTCCAATTCTTGGCTATTGTAAATGGTGCTGCGATAAACATAGGGGTGCGTCTGTCTTTTCCAAACTTGAGTGCTGCGTTCTTAGGCTAAGTTCCTAGGAGTGGAATTCCTGGGTCAAACGGTAAGTCTATTTTGAGCCTTTTGAGGACCCTCCATACTGCTCTCCACGGTGGTTGGACTAATTTCATTCCCGCCAGCAGCGTAGGAGGGCTCCCCTTTCTTCCCAACCTCGCCAATATTTGTTGTTGTTTGTCTTTCCGACGATGGCGATCCTTACTTGTGTGAGGTGATAACTCACTGTGGTTTTAATTTGCATTTCTCTGACGACAAGCGACGTGGGGCATCTCTTCATGTGTCTGTTGGCCGTCTGTATGTCTCTTCTGGAGAACTGTCTGTTGAGTTCCTCTGCCCATTTTAAAAAATGGGTTATTTGTTTTTTTGTTTGTTGACGAGGGTGAACTCTTTATACATTTTGGACGTCCAGCCTTTATCGGATCTGTCATTTACAAATGTATTCTCCCATACTGTAGGGTACCTTTTGGTTCTATTGATGGTGTCTTTTGCTGCACAGAAGCTTTTCAGCTTAATATAGTCCCACTTGTTCATCATTGCTGTTGTTTTCCTTGCACGGGGAGATATGTTCAAGAAGAGGACACTCATGTTTATGTCTAAGAGGATTTTGCCTACGTTTTTTTCCCAAGAGTTTTATGGTTTCCTGACTTACATTCAGGTCTTTGATCCACTTTGAATTGACTTTTGTGTATGGGGTTAGACCGTTATCCAGTTTCGTTCTCCTACATGTAGCTGTCCGGTTTTGCCAGCGCCATCTGTTGAAGAGACTGTCATTTCGCCATGGTATGTCCATGGCTCCTTGATCACCTGTCATTTGACCATATATGTTGGGGTTAATGTCTGGAGTCTCTAATCTGTTCCACTGGTCTGTGGCTCTGTTCTTGTGTCAGGATCAAATGGCCTTGATTACTATGGCTTTGCAGTTAGAGCTTGAAGTTGGGGAGTGAGATCCCCCCTGCTTTATTCTTCTTTCTCAGTATCGCTTTGGCTATTCGGGTCTTTTGTGTCTCCTTATGAATGTTTGAACTATTTGATCCAGTTCGTTGAAGAATGTTGCTGGTAATGTGATAGGGATTGAATCAAATCTGTATATTGCCTTGGGCAGGATGGCCATTTTGACGATATTAATTCTTCCTAGCCACGAGCATGGGACGAGTTTCCGTTTGTTAGTGTCCCCTTTAATTTCTCATAAGTGTGACTGGTAGTTTTCAGGGTATAGGTCTTTCACTTCCTTGGTAAGGTTTATTCCTAGGTATTTCATTCTTTCTGATGCTACTGTGAATGGAATTGTTTTCCTGATTTCTCTTTCTATTAGTTCACTGGTAGTGTATAGGAAAGCTACATATTTCTGTGTGTTAATTCTGTATCCTGCAACTTTGCTGGATTCCGATACTAGTTCCTAGTCGTCTTCGAGTGTTGTCTTTAGGGTTCTTATGTACAATATCATGTCATCTGCAAATTGTGACAGTTTAACTTCTTCTTTACCAATCTGGATTCCCTGTATTTGTTTGTTTTCTCTGACTGCCGTGGCTAAGGCCTCCAGTACTATGTTAGATAACGGTGGGGAGAGTGGGTGGGCATCCCTGTCCTCTTCCCGGTCTCAGTGGAAAAATCTTTCAGCTTCTCGCCGTTTCAGGACAGTGCTGGCTGTGGGTTTATCATATATGGCCTTCATTATGTTGAGGTACTTGCCCTCCGTGCCCTTTTTTGTTGAGAGTTTGTACCGTGAATGGATGTTGAATTCTTACATGGTGAAGAGTGCAAGGGCAGTCATCACAGAAACTTTCGGTTTTGATCACGCATTACGAACTATAAACAGTCAGGTCAAATATGAATATTCGTTTGATTTTTATACTTGATTTGTATGTGATTTCCACATTTCTCCCTTATTATTATTGTTATTATTATTAATTTTTAATAAAATGCTGACGTGGTAGGTAGATGCAAGAGAAAGGTAGAAAACATCGTTTAGTGCTGTAAGAGGGCAAATGTAGATGATCAGGTGTGTGCCTATAGACTAAGTATTAATCCAAGCTAGACAGGGGCAACAAAACATCCACGGATGCAGAAGATTTCTCTCTAAACAGGGGTGGCGTGGGGTTCTAAGCCTCACCTCTGTTGATCCCCAATTTCTCACCTGATGGCCCCCCTGCGACTGTGCCTGTCTTAGGTTGTCCCTCCCTTGAGGAGTCTTACCCGTCTCTGGCTAACCAGTCATCTTCCAGGGCCATGCAGGGAAATGGAAAGTTGGTTAAGTGAGAGAGGAGCAATATTGTGTGAAAAGGTTAGCGTTTTACTTCTTTGCAGATCCATGCCCTGTGGCCTTCATGCCCAGCATTTGTCTTGAGGTATCTTCACCACTCGGAAGAATTATGATACTCGGTAATTTCGTTATGAGGCACGAATTCTACTGAAGGGTTGTAATTAGGAAGGAAGAGGCGAGGCTCTAGAAGTAGCAGAGGGAGGAAAACGTGGGAAGATCGATGATTTCTTTGACATATCTTCTTGTAGAGTAACATAAGCACGTATATAGGTTTTAAACTACTAATTAAGTTGCATACACACGTTAACACAATAGGAATACAGCTACGTAACCAGAGCAGACCTACCATTACCAGCCATCTCCAGTGAAGCCAAAAAAAAAAAAAAAAAAAAACACAGCTAGGCACCCTAGGCATTTGTGAAAACTTACCAGTGACACGAGGGACATTGTCTAACTGAATTTGAATAGTTTGAGAAAAAAATCAGACAAATTGAAACAACACATTCCTGGGAACTGCTCACATTCCATATGTTCTTTTAACAGTAGAGTCGCAAGATTTTGGAGTGCCGCAACCTGCACTTCCCCTAATTCGTGTTCGAGTTGCAACAGTATATATGGATCCAGTCAAATTTGTTGTTTTACTTTATGCACAGGCCAGCTTGGATATCTCCTTCTTCGTTCCAATGGCAAGGCCCAGAACCGGTGGGATGAATGCAGCTACAACTGCAACAGCGCCAGGATCTTTGTTGAAGTTTCTTGACGATCAATCATCTTCTGGAGTGACTCTTCCAGAGAACGTTGATGTTGGAAGTTCTTCTTCGTATCGTATCTTAATTCGTTTTCCGGGTAGCCAAGTTAGGCTTTGATCCTCTGTATAAACACAAACAAACCCTTTGCCCACACTCTGACATGACCTTTAAACCATTGTGAAGATCACCACACAGGAACTGCTTTTTTCTTTCTTTGAAGAGTAAGGAATACTATCAGAGAAATGTGTTTCCATAGCTGATCATCTGACACCCTTTAAGTGATCAAAATTAAGGACACTTAAGGCGTGCATTAATCGTTGATTTACAGTTACTTTGATCCTATCAGGGAGTAATTACCCCTTTTCTTTCTTTCTTTCTTTCTTTCTTTCTTTCTTTCTTTCTTTCTTTCTTTCTTTCTTTCTTTCTTTCTTTCTTTCTTTCTTTCTTTCTTCTTTCTTTCTTTCTTGTTATCATTAATCTACAATTACATTAAGAATATTATGTTTACTAGGCTCTCCCCTAGACCAGGTCGTCCCCCACCAACCCCGTTACAGTCACTGTCCATGAGCACAGCACAATGGTTGTCGAATCGCTGCCTGCCCGTCTCTGTGCTGTGCAGCCCTCCCCTTTCTCCCACCTCCCACATTATGCATGCTAATCATAATACCCCCTTTCTTCTCCCCCCCGCCCCCCCACAAATCCCTCCCTACCCACCCATCCTCCCCAGTCCCTTTCCCTTTTGGTACCTGTTAGTCCATTCTTGGGTTCTGTGATTCTGCTGCTGTTTGGTTCCTTCAGTTTTTTGCCTTGTTCTTATACTCCACAGATGGGTGAAATCATTTGGTATTTCTCTCTCTCCGCTTGGCTTATTTCGCTGAGCATAATATCCTCTAGCTCCATCCATGTTGTTGCAAATGGTCGGATCTGTTTTCTCCTTGTGGCTGAGTAATATTCCATTGTGTATATGTACCACATCTTCTTTATCCGGTCATCTACTGATGGACACTTGGGTTGCTTCCAATTCTTGGCTATTGTAAATGGTGCTGCGATAAACATAGGGGTGCGTCTGTCTTTTCCAAACTTGAGTGCTGCGTTCTTAGGCTAAGTTCCTAGGAGTGGAATTCCTGGGTCAAACGGTAAGTCTATTTTGAGCCTTTTGAGGACCCTCCATACTGCTCTCCACGGTGGTTGGACTAATTTCATTCCCGCCAGCAGCGTAGGAGGGCTCCCCTTTCTTCCCAACCTCGCCAATATTTGTTGTTGTTTGTCTTTCCGACGATGGCGATCCTTACTTGTGTGAGGTGATAACTCACTGTGGTTTTAATTTGCATTTCTCTGACGACAAGCGACGTGGGGCATCTCTTCATGTGTCTGTTGGCCGTCTGTATGTCTCTTCTGGAGAACTGTCTGTTGAGTTCCTCTGCCCATTTTAAAAAATGGGTTATTTGTTTTTTTGTTTGTTGACGAGGGTGAACTCTTTATACATTTTGGACGTCCAGCCTTTATCGGATCTGTCATTTACAAATGTATTCTCCCATACTGTAGGGTACCTTTTGGTTCTATTGATGGTGTCTTTTGCTGCACAGAAGCTTTTCAGCTTAATATAGTCCCACTTGTTCATCATTGCTGTTGTTTTCCTTGCACGGGGAGATATGTTCAAGAAGAGGACACTCATGTTTATGTCTAAGAGGATTTTGCCTACGTTTTTTTCCCAAGAGTTTTATGGTTTCCTGACTTACATTCAGGTCTTTGATCCACTTTGAATTGACTTTTGTGTATGGGGTTAGACCGTTATCCAGTTTCGTTCTCCTACATGTAGCTGTCCGGTTTTGCCAGCGCCATCTGTTGAAGAGACTGTCATTTCGCCATGGTATGTCCATGGCTCCTTGATCACCTGTCATTTGACCATATATGTTGGGGTTAATGTCTGGAGTCTCTAATCTGTTCCACTGGTCTGTGGCTCTGTTCTTGTGTCAGGATCAAATGGCCTTGATTACTATGGCTTTGCAGTTAGAGCTTGAAGTTGGGGAGTGAGATCCCCCCTGCTTTATTCTTCTTTCTCAGTATCGCTTTGGCTATTCGGGTCTTTTGTGTCTCCTTATGAATGTTTGAACTATTTGATCCAGTTCGTTGAAGAATGTTGCTGGTAATGTGATAGGGATTGAATCAAATCTGTATATTGCCTTGGGCAGGATGGCCATTTTGACGATATTAATTCTTCCTAGCCACGAGCATGGGACGAGTTTCCGTTTGTTAGTGTCCCCTTTAATTTCTCATAAGTGTGACTGGTAGTTTTCAGGGTATAGGTCTTTCACTTCCTTGGTAAGGTTTATTCCTAGGTATTTCATTCTTTCTGATGCTACTGTGAATGGAATTGTTTTCCTGATTTCTCTTTCTATTAGTTCACTGGTAGTGTATAGGAAAGCTACATATTTCTGTGTGTTAATTCTGTATCCTGCAACTTTGCTGGATTCCGATACTAGTTCCTAGTCGTCTTCGAGTGTTGTCTTTAGGGTTCTTATGTACAATATCATGTCATCTGCAAATTGTGACAGTTTAACTTCTTCTTTACCAATCTGGATTCCCTGTATTTGTTTGTTTTCTCTGACTGCCGTGGCTAAGGCCTCCAGTACTATGTTAGATAACGGTGGGGAGAGTGGGTGGGCATCCCTGTCCTCTTCCCGGTCTCAGTGGAAAAATCTTTCAGCTTCTCGCCGTTTCAGGACAGTGCTGGCTGTGGGTTTATCATATATGGCCTTCATTATGTTGAGGTACTTGCCCTCCGTGCCCTTTTTTGTTGAGAGTTTGTACCGTGAATGGATGTTGAATTCTTACATGGTGAAGAGTGCAAGGGCAGTCATCACAGAAACTTTCGGTTTTGATCACGCATTACGAACTATAAACAGTCAGGTCAAATATGAATATTCGTTTGATTTTTATACTTGATTTGTATGTGATTTCCACATTTCTCCCTTATTATTATTGTTATTATTATTAATTTTTAATAAAATGCTGACGTGGTAGGTAGATGCAAGAGAAAGGTAGAAAACATCGTTTAGTGCTGTAAGAGGGCAAATGTAGATGATCAGGTGTGTGCCTATAGACTAAGTATTAATCCAAGCTAGACAGGGGCAACAAAACATCCACGGATGCAGAAGATTTCTCTCTAAACAGGGGTGGCGTGGGGTTCTAAGCCTCACCTCTGTTGATCCCCAATTTCTCACCTGATGGCCCCCCTGCGACTGTGCCTGTCTTAGGTTGTCCCTCCCTTGAGGAGTCTTACCCGTCTCTGGCTAACCAGTCATCTTCCAGGGCCATGCAGGGAAATGGAAAGTTGGTTAAGTGAGAGAGGAGCAATATTGTGTGAAAAGGTTAGCGTTTTACTTCTTTGCAGATCCATGCCCTGTGGCCTTCATGCCCAGCATTTGTCTTGAGGTATCTTCACCACTCGGAAGAATTATGATACTCGGTAATTTCGTTATGAGGCACGAATTCTACTGAAGGGTTGTAATTAGGAAGGAAGAGGCGAGGCTCTAGAAGTAGCAGAGGGAGGAAAACGTGGGAAGATCGATGATTTCTTTGACATATCTTCTTGTAGAGTAACATAAGCACGTATATAGGTTTTAAACTACTAATTAAGTTGCATACACACGTTAACACAATAGGAATACAGCTACGTAACCAGAGCAGACCTACCATTACCAGCCATCTCCAGTGAAGCCAAAAAAAAAAAAAAAAAAAAAACACAGCTAGGCACCCTAGGCATTTGTGAAAACTTACCAGTGACACGAGGGACATTGTCTAACTGAATTTGAATAGTTTGAGAAAAAAATCAGACAAATTGAAACAACACATTCCTGGGAACTGCTCACATTCCATATGTTCTTTTAACAGTAGAGTCGCAAGATTTTGGAGTGCCGCAACCTGCACTTCCCCTAATTCGTGTTCGAGTTGCAACAGTATATATGGATCCAGTCAAATTTGTTGTTTTACTTTATGCACAGGCCAGCTTGGATATCTCCTTCTTCGTTCCAATGGCAAGGCCCAGAACTGGTGGGATGAATGCAGCTACAACTGCAACAGCGCCAGGATCTTTGTTGAAGTTTCTTGACGATCAATCATCTTCTGGAGTGACTCTTCCAGAGAACGTTGATGTTGGAAGTTCTTCTTCGTATCGTATCTTAATTCGTTTTCCGGGTAGCCAAGTTAGGCTTTGATCCTCTGTATAAACACAAACAAACCCTTTGCCCACACTCTGACATGACCTTTAAACCATTGTGAAGATCACCACACAGGAACTGCTTTTTTCTTTCTTTGAAGAGTAAGGAATACTATCAGAGAAATGTGTTTCCATAGCTGATCATCTGACACCCTTTAAGTGATCAAAATTAAGGACACTTAAGGCGTGCATTAATCGTTGATTTACAGTTACTTTGATCCTATCAGGGAGTAATTCCCCCTTTTCTTTCTTTCTTTCTTTCTTTCCTTCTTTCTTTCTTTCTTTCTTTCTTTCTTTCTTTCTTTCTTTCTTTCTTTCTTTCTTTCTTTCTTTCTTTCTTTCTTTCTTCTTTCTTTCTTTCTTGTTATCATTAATCTACAATTACATTAAGAATATTATGTTTACTAGGCTCTCCCCTAGACCAGGTCGTCCCCCACCAACCCCGTTACAGTCACTGTCCATGAGCACAGCACAATGGTTGTCGAATCGCTGCCTGCCCGTCTCTGTGCTGTGCAGCCCTCCCCTTTCTCCCACCTCCCACATTATGCATGCTAATCATAATACCCCCTTTCTTCTCCCCCCCGCCCCCCCACAAATCCCTCCCTACCCACCCATCCTCCCCAGTCCCTTTCCCTTTTGGTACCTGTTAGTCCATTCTTGGGTTCTGTGATTCTGCTGCTGTTTGGTTCCTTCAGTTTTTTGCCTTGTTCTTATACTCCACAGATGGGTGAAATCATTTGGTATTTCTCTCTCTCCGCTTGGCTTATTTCGCTGAGCATAATATCCTCTAGCTCCATCCATGTTGTTGCAAATGGTCGGATCTGTTTTCTCCTTGTGGCTGAGTAATATTCCATTGTGTATATGTACCACATCTTCTTTATCCGGTCATCTACTGATGGACACTTGGGTTGCTTCCAATTCTTGGCTATTGTAAATGGTGCTGCGATAAACATAGGGGTGCGTCTGTCTTTTCCAAACTTGAGTGCTGCGTTCTTAGGCTAAGTTCCTAGGAGTGGAATTCCTGGGTCAAACGGTAAGTCTATTTTGAGCCTTTTGAGGACCCTCCATACTGCTCTCCACGGTGGTTGGACTAATTTCATTCCCGCCAGCAGCGTAGGAGGGCTCCCCTTTCTTCCCAACCTCGCCAATATTTGTTGTTGTTTGTCTTTCCGACGATGGCGATCCTTACTTGTGTGAGGTGATAACTCACTGTGGTTTTAATTTGCATTTCTCTGACGACAAGCGACGTGGGGCATCTCTTCATGTGTCTGTTGGCCGTCTGTATGTCTCTTCTGGAGAACTGTCTGTTGAGTTCCTCTGCCCATTTTAAAAAATGGGTTATTTGTTTTTTTGTTTGTTGACGAGGGTGAACTCTTTATACATTTTGGACGTCCAGCCTTTATCGGATCTGTCATTTACAAATGTATTCTCCCATACTGTAGGGTACCTTTTGGTTCTATTGATGGTGTCTTTTGCTGCACAGAAGCTTTTCAGCTTAATATAGTCCCACTTGTTCATCATTGCTGTTGTTTTCCTTGCACGGGGAGATATGTTCAAGAAGAGGACACTCATGTTTATGTCTAAGAGGATTTTGCCTACGTTTTTTTCCCAAGAGTTTTATGGTTTCCTGACTTACATTCAGGTCTTTGATCCACTTTGAATTGACTTTTGTGTATGGGGTTAGACCGTTATCCAGTTTCGTTCTCCTACATGTAGCTGTCCGGTTTTGCCAGCGCCATCTGTTGAAGAGACTGTCATTTCGCCATGGTATGTCCATGGCTCCTTGATCACCTGTCATTTGACCATATATGTTGGGGTTAATGTCTGGAGTCTCTAATCTGTTCCACTGGTCTGTGGCTCTGTTCTTGTGTCAGGATCAAATGGCCTTGATTACTATGGCTTTGCAGTTAGAGCTTGAAGTTGGGGAGTGAGATCCCCCCTGCTTTATTCTTCTTTCTCAGTATCGCTTTGGCTATTCGGGTCTTTTGTGTCTCCTTATGAATGTTTGAACTATTTGATCCAGTTCGTTGAAGAATGTTGCTGGTAATGTGATAGGGATTGAATCAAATCTGTATATTGCCTTGGGCAGGATGGCCATTTTGACGATATTAATTCTTCCTAGCCACGAGCATGGGACGAGTTTCCGTTTGTTAGTGTCCCCTTTAATTTCTCATAAGTGTGACTGGTAGTTTTCAGGGTATAGGTCTTTCACTTCCTTGGTAAGGTTTATTCCTAGGTATTTCATTCTTTCTGATGCTACTGTGAATGGAATTGTTTTCCTGATTTCTCTTTCTATTAGTTCACTGGTAGTGTATAGGAAAGCTACATATTTCTGTGTGTTAATTCTGTATCCTGCAACTTTGCTGGATTCCGATACTAGTTCCTAGTCGTCTTCGAGTGTTGTCTTTAGGGTTCTTATGTACAATATCATGTCATCTGCAAATTGTGACAGTTTAACTTCTTCTTTACCAATCTGGATTCCCTGTATTTGTTTGTTTTCTCTGACTGCCGTGGCTAAGGCCTCCAGTACTATGTTAGATAACGGTGGGGAGAGTGGGTGGGCATCCCTGTCCTCTTCCCGGTCTCAGTGGAAAAATCTTTCAGCTTCTCGCCGTTTCAGGACAGTGCTGGCTGTGGGTTTATCATATATGGCCTTCATTATGTTGAGGTACTTGCCCTCCGTGCCCTTTTTTGTTGAGAGTTTGTACCGTGAATGGATGTTGAATTCTTACATGGTGAAGAGTGCAAGGGCAGTCATCACAGAAACTTTCGGTTTTGATCACGCATTACGAACTATAAACAGTCAGGTCAAATATGAATATTCGTTTGATTTTTATACTTGATTTGTATGTGATTTCCACATTTCTCCCTTATTATTATTGTTATTATTATTAATTTTTAATAAAATGCTGACGTGGTAGGTAGATGCAAGAGAAAGGTAGAAAACATCGTTTAGTGCTGTAAGAGGGCAAATGTAGATGATCAGGTGTGTGCCTATAGACTAAGTATTAATCCAAGCTAGACAGGGGCAACAAAACATCCACGGATGCAGAAGATTTCTCTCTAAACAGGGGTGGCGTGGGGTTCTAAGCCTCACCTCTGTTGATCCCCAATTTCTCACCTGATGGCCCCCCTGCGACTGTGCCTGTCTTAGGTTGTCCCTCCCTTGAGGAGTCTTACCCGTCTCTGGCTAACCAGTCATCTTCCAGGGCCATGCAGGGAAATGGAAAGTTGGTTAAGTGAGAGAGGAGCAATATTGTGTGAAAAGGTTAGCGTTTTACTTCTTTGCAGATCCATGCCCTGTGGCCTTCATGCCCAGCATTTGTCTTGAGGTATCTTCACCACTCGGAAGAATTATGATACTCGGTAATTTCGTTATGAGGCACGAATTCTACTGAAGGGTTGTAATTAGGAAGGAAGAGGCGAGGCTCTAGAAGTAGCAGAGGGAGGAAAACGTGGGAAGATCGATGATTTCTTTGACATATCTTCTTGTAGAGTAACATAAGCACGTATATAGGTTTTAAACTACTAATTAAGTTGCATACACACGTTAACACAATAGGAATACAGCTACGTAACCAGAGCAGACCTACCATTACCAGCCATCTCCAGTGAAGCCAAAAAAAAAAAAAAAAAAAAAAAACACAGCTAGGCACCCTAGGCATTTGTGAAAACTTACCAGTGACACGAGGGACATTGTCTAACTGAATTTGAATAGTTTGAGAAAAAAATCAGACAAATTGAAACAACACATTCCTGGGAACTGCTCACATTCCATATGTTCTTTTAACAGTAGAGTCGCAAGATTTTGGAGTGCCGCAACCTGCACTTCCCCTAATTCGTGTTCGAGTTGCAACAGTATATATGGATCCAGTCAAATTTGTTGTTTTACTTTATGCACAGGCCAGCTTGGATATCTCCTTCTTCGTTCCAATGGCAAGGCCCAGAACCGGTGGGATGAATGCAGCTACAACTGCAACAGCGCCAGGATCTTTGTTGAAGTTTCTTGACGATCAATCATCTTCTGGAGTGACTCTTCCAGAGAACGTTGATGTTGGAAGTTCTTCTTCGTATCGTATCTTAATTCGTTTTCCGGGTAGCCAAGTTAGGCTTTGATCCTCTGTATAAACACAAACAAACCCTTTGCCCACACTCTGACATGACCTTTAAACCATTGTGAAGATCACCACACAGGAACTGCTTTTTTCTTTCTTTGAAGAGTAAGGAATACTATCAGAGAAATGTGTTTCCATAGCTGATCATCTGACACCCTTTAAGTGATCAAAATTAAGGACACTTAAGGCGTGCATTAATCGTTGATTTACAGTTACTTTGATCCTATCAGGGAGTAATTCCCCCTTTTCTTTCTTTCTTTCTTTCTTTCTTTCTTTCTTTCTTTCTTTCTTTCTTTCTTTCTTTCTTTCTTTCTTTCTTTCTTTCTTTCTTTCTTTCTTCTTTCTTTCTTTCTTGTTATCATTAATCTACAATTACATTAAGAATATTATGTTTACTAGGCTCTCCCCTAGACCAGGTCGTCCCCCACCAACCCCGTTACAGTCACTGTCCATGAGCACAGCACAATGGTTGTCGAATCGCTGCCTGCCCGTCTCTGTGCTGTGCAGCCCTCCCCTTTCTCCCACCTCCCACATTATGCATGCTAATCATAATACCCCCTTTCTTCTCCCCCCCGCCCCCCCACAAATCCCTCCTTACCCACCCATCCTCCCCAGTCCCTTTCCCTTTTGGTACCTGTTAGTCCATTCTTGGGTTCTGTGATTCTGCTGCTGTTTGGTTCCTTCAGTTTTTTGCCTTGTTCTTATACTCCACAGATGGGTGAAATCATTTGGTATTTCTCTCTCTCCGCTTGGCTTATTTCGCTGAGCATAATATCCTCTAGCTCCATCCATGTTGTTGCAAATGGTCGGATCTGTTTTCTCCTTGTGGCTGAGTAATATTCCATTGTGTATATGTACCACATCTTCTTTATCCGGTCATCTACTGATGGACATTTGGGTTGCTTCCAATTCTTCGCTATTGTAAATGGTGCTGCGATAAACATAGGGGTGCGTCTGTCTTTTCCAATCTTGAGTGCTGCGTTCTTAGGCTAAGTTCCTAGGAGTGGAATTCCTGGGTCAAACGGTAAGTCTATTTTGAGCCTTTTGAGGACCCTCCATACTGCTCTCCACGGTGGTTGGACTAATTTCATTCCCGCCAGCAGCGTAGGAGGGCTCCCCTTTCTTCCCAACCTCGCCAATATTTGTTGTTGTTTGTCTTTCCGACGATGGCGATCCTTACTTGTGTGAGGTGATAACTCACTGTGGTTTTAATTTGCATTTCTCTGACGACAAGCGACGTGGGGCATCTCTTCATGTGTCTGTTGGCCGTCTGTATGTCTCTTCTGGAGAACTGTCTGTTGAGTTCCTCTGCCCATTTTAAAAAATGGGTTATTTGTTTTTTTGTTTGTTGACGAGGGTGAACTCTTTATACATTTTGGACGTCCAGCCTTTATCGGATCTGTCATTTACAAATGTATTCTCCCATACTGTAGGGTACCTTTTGGTTCTATTGATGGTGTCTTTTGCTGCACAGAAGCTTTTCAGCTTAATATAGTCCCACTTGTTCATCATTGCTGTTGTTTTCCTTGCACGGGGAGATATGTTCAAGAAGAGGACACTCATGTTTATGTCTAAGAGGATTTTGCCTACGTTTTTTTCCCAAGAGTTTTATGGTTTCCTGACTTACATTCAGGTCTTTGATCCACTTTGAATTGACTTTTGTGTATGGGGTTAGACCGTTATCCAGTTTCGTTCTCCTACATGTAGCTGTCCGGTTTTGCCAGCGCCATCTGTTGAAGAGACTGTCATTTCGCCATGGTATGTCCATGGCTCCTTGATCACCTGTCATTTGACCATATATGTTGGGGTTAATGTCTGGAGTCTCTAATCTGTTCCACTGGTCTGTGGCTCTGTTCTTGTGTCAGGATCAAATGGCCTTGATTACTATGGCTTTGCAGTTAGAGCTTGAAGTTGGGGAGTGAGATCCCCCCTGCTTTATTCTTCTTTCTCAGTATCGCTTTGGCTATTCGGGTCTTTTGTGTCTCCTTATGAATGTTTGAACTATTTGATCCAGTTCGTTGAAGAATGTTGCTGGTAATGTGATAGGGATTGAATCAAATCTGTATATTGCCTTGGGCAGGATGGCCATTTTGACGATATTAATTCTTCCTAGCCACGAGCATGGGACGAGTTTCCGTTTGTTAGTGTCCCCTTTAATTTCTCATAAGTGTGACTGGTAGTTTTCAGGGTATAGGTCTTTCACTTCCTTGGTAAGGTTTATTCCTAGGTATTTCATTCTTTCTGATGCTACTGTGAATGGAATTGTTTTCCTGATTTCTCTTTCTATTAGTTCACTGGTAGTGTATAGGAAAGCTACATATTTCTGTGTGTTAATTCTGTATCCTGCAACTTTGCTGGATTCCGATACTAGTTCCTAGTCGTCTTCGAGTGTTGTCTTTAGGGTTCTTATGTACAATATCATGTCATCTGCAAATTGTGACAGTTTAACTTCTTCTTTACCAATCTGGATTCCCTGTATTTGTTTTCTCTGACTGCCGTGGCTAAGGCCTCCAGTACTATGTTAGATAACGGTGGGGAGAGTGGGTGGGCATCCCTGTCCTCTTCCCGGTCTCAGTGGAAAAATCTTTCAGCTTCTCGCCGTTTCAGGACAGTGCTGGCTGTGGGTTTATCATATATGGCCTTCATTATGTTGAGGTACTTGCCCTCCGTGCCCTTTTTTGTTGAGAGTTTGTACCGTGAATGGATGTTGAATTCTTACATGGTGAAGAGTGCAAGGGCAGTCATCACAGAAACTTTCGGTTTTGATCACGCATTACGAACTATAAACAGTCAGGTCAAATATGAATATTCGTTTGATTTTTATACTTGATTTGTATGTGATTTCCACATTTCTCCCTTATTATTATTGTTATTATTATTAATTTTTAATAAAATGCTGACGTGGTAGGTAGATGCAAGAGAAAGGTAGAAAACATCGTTTAGTGCTGTAAGAGGGCAAATGTAGATGATCAGGTGTGTGCCTATAGACTAAGTATTAATCCAAGCTAGACAGGGGCAACAAAACATCCACGGATGCAGAAGATTTCTCTCTAAACAGGGGTGGCGTGGGGTTCTAAGCCTCACCTCTGTTGATCCCCAATTTCTCACCTGATGGCCCCCCTGCGACTGTGCCTGTCTTAGGTTGTCCCTCCCTTGAGGAGTCTTACCCGTCTCTGGCTAACCAGTCATCTTCCAGGGCCATGCAGGGAAATGGAAAGTTGGTTAAGTGAGAGAGGAGCAATATTGTGTGAAAAGGTTAGCGTTTTACTTCTTTGCAGATCCATGCCCTGTGGCCTTCATGCCCAGCATTTGTCTTGAGGTATCTTCACCACTCGGAAGAATTATGATACTCGGTAATTTCGTTATGAGGCACGAATTCTACTGAAGGGTTGTAATTGGGAAGGAAGAGGCGAGGCTCTAGAAGTAGCAGAGGGAGGAAAACGTGGGAAGATCGATGATTTCTTTGACATATCTTCTTGTAGAGTAACATAAGCACGTATATAGGTTTTAAACTACTAATTAAGTTGCATACACACGTTAACACAATAGGAATACAGCTACGTAACCAGAGCAGACCTACCATTACCAGCCATCTCCAGTGAAGCCAAAAAAAAAAAAAAAAAAAAACACAGCTAGGCACCCTAGGCATTTGTGAAAACTTACCAGTGACACGAGGGACATTGTCTAACTGAATTTGAATAGTTTGAGAAAAAAATCAGACAAATTGAAACAACACATTCCTGGGAACTGCTCACATTCCATATGTTCTTTTAACAGTAGAGTCGCAAGATTTTGGAGTGCCGCAACCTGCACTTCCCCTAATTCGTGTTCTAGTTGCAACAGTATATATGGATCCAGTCAAATTTGTTGTTTTACTTTATGCACAGGCCAGCTTGGATATCTCCTTCTTCGTTCCAATGGCAAGGCCCAGAACCGGTGGGATGAATGCAGCTACAACTGCAACAGCGCCAGGAT
Organism: Manis pentadactyla; assembly: GCF_030020395.1. Taxonomy (NCBI): domain Eukaryota; kingdom Metazoa; phylum Chordata; class Mammalia; order Pholidota; family Manidae; genus Manis; species Manis pentadactyla. Next base: position 99,011 of record NW_026644693.1, on the reverse strand, counting down.
CTTTGTTGAAGTTTCTTGACGATCAATCATCTTCTGGAGTGACTCTTCCAGAGAACGTTGATGTTGGAAGTTCTTCTTCGTATCGTATCTTAATTCGTTTTCCGGGTAGCCAAGTTAGGCTTTGATCCTCTGTATAAACACAAACAAACCCTTTGCCCACACTCTGACATGACCTTTAAACCATTGTGAAGATCACCACACAGGAACTGCTTTTTTCTTTCTTTGAAGAGTAAGGAATACTATCAGAGAAATGTGTTTCCATAGCTGATCATCTGACACCCTTTAAGTGATCAAAATTAAGGACACTTAAGGCGTGCATTAATCGTTGATTTACAGTTACTTTGATCCTATCAGGGAGTAATTCCCCCTTTTCTTTCTTTCTTTCTTTCTTTCCTTCTTTCTTTCTTTCTTTCTTTCTTTCTTTCTTTCTTTCTTTCTTTCTTTCTTTCTTTCTTTCTTTCTTTCTTTCTTCTTTCTTTCTTTCTTGTTATCATTAATCTACAATTACATTAAGAATATTATGTTTACTAGGCTCTCCCCTAGACCAGGTCGTCCCCCACCAACCCCGTTACAGTCACTGTCCATGAGCACAGCACAATGGTTGTCGAATTGCTGCCTGCCCGTCTCTGTGCTGTGCAGCCCTCCCCTTTCTCCCACCTCCCACATTATGCATGCTAATCATAATACCCCCTTTCTTCTCCCCCCCCGCCCCCCCACAAATCCCTCCCTACCCACCCATCCTCCCCAGTCCCTTTCCCTTTTGGTACCTGTTAGTCCATTCTTGGGTTCTGTGATTCTGCTGCTGTTTGGTTCCTTCAGTTTTTTGCCTTGTTCTTATACTCCACAGATGGGTGAAATCATTTGGTATTTCTCTCTCTCCGCCTGGCTTATTTCGCTGAGCATAATATCCTCTAGCTCCATCCATGTTGTTGCAAATGGTCGGATCTGTTTTCTCCTTGTGGCTGAGTAATATTCCATTGTGTATATGTACCACATCTTCTTTATCCGGTCATCTACTGATGGACACTTGGGTTGCTTCCAATTCTTGGCTATTGTAAATGGTGCTGCGATAAACATAGGGGTGCGTCTGTCTTTTCCAAACTTGAGTGCTGCGTTCTTAGGCTAAGTTCCTAGGAGTGGAATTCCTGGGTCAAACGGTAAGTCTATTTTGAGCCTTTTGAGGACCCTCCATACTGCTCTCCACGGTGGTTGGACTAATTTCATTCCCGCCAGCAGCGTAGGAGGGCTCCCCTTTCTTCCCAACCTCGCCAATATTTGTTGTTGTTTGTCTTTCCGACGATGGCGATCCTTACTTGTGTGAGGTGATAACTCACTGTGGTTTTAATTTGCATTTCTCTGACGACAAGCGACGTGGGGCATCTCTTCATGTGTCTGTTGGCCGTCTGTATGTCTCTTCTGGAGAACTGTCTGTTGAGTTCCTCTGCCCATTTTAAAAAATGGGTTATTTGTTTTTTTGTTTGTTGACGAGGGTGAACTCTTTATACATTTTGGACGTCCAGCCTTTATCGGATCTGTCATTTACAAATGTATTCTCCCATACTGTAGGGTACCTTTTGGTTCTATTGATGGTGTCTTTTGCTGCACAGAAGCTTTTCAGCTTAATATAGTCCCACTTGTTCATCATTGCTGTTGTTTTCCTTGCACGGGGAGATATGTTCAAGAAGAGGACACTCATGTTTATGTCTAAGAGGATTTTGCCTACGTTTTTTTCCCAAGAGTTTTATGGTTTCCTGACTTACATTCAGGTCTTTGATCCACTTTGAATTGACTTTTGTGTATGGGGTTAGACCGTTATCCAGTTTCGTTCTCCTACATGTAGCTGTCCGGTTTTGCCAGCGCCATCTGTTGAAGAGACTGTCATTTCGCCATGGTATGTCCATGGCTCCTTGATCACCTGTCATTTGACCATATATGTTGGGGTTAATGTCTGGAGTCTCTAATCTGTTCCACTGGTCTGTGGCTCTGTTCTTGTGTCAGGATCAAATGGCCTTGATTACTATGGCTTTGCAGTTAGAGCTTGAAGTTGGGGAGTGAGATCCCCCCTGCTTTATTCTTCTTTCTCAGTATCGCTTTGGCTATTCGGGTCTTTTGTGTCTCCTTATGAATGTTTGAACTATTTGATCCAGTTCGTTGAAGAATGTTGCTGGTAATGTGATAGGGATTGAATCAAATCTGTATATTGCCTTGGGCAGGATGGCCATTTTGACGATATTAATTCTTCCTAGCCACGAGCATGGGACGAGTTTCCGTTTGTTAGTGTCCCCTTTAATTTCTCATAAGTGTGACTGGTAGTTTTCAGGGTATAGGTCTTTCACTTCCTTGGTAAGGTTTATTCCTAGGTATTTCATTCTTTCTGATGCTACTGTGAATGGAATTGTTTTCCTGATTTCTCTTTCTATTAGTTCACTGGTAGTGTATAGGAAAGCTACATATTTCTGTGTGTTAATTCTGTATCCTGCAACTTTGCTGGATTCCGATACTAGTTCCTAGTCGTCTTCGAGTGTTGTCTTTAGGGTTCTTATGTACAATATCATGTCATCTGCAAATTGTGACAGTTTAACTTCTTCTTTACCAATCTGGATTCCCTGTATTTGTTTGTTTTCTCTGACTGCCGTGGCTAAGGCCTCCAGTACTATGTTAGATAACGGTGGGGAGAGTGGGTGGGCATCCCTGTCCTCTTCCCGGTCTCAGTGGAAAAATCTTTCAGCTTCTCGCCGTTTCAGGACAGTGCTGGCTGTGGGTTTATCATATATGGCCTTCATTATGTTGAGGTACTTGCCCTCCGTGCCCTTTTTTGTTGAGAGTTTGTACCGTGAATGGATGTTGAATTCTTACATGGTGAAGAGTGCAAGGGCAGTCATCACAGAAACTTTCGGTTTTGATCACGCATTACGAACTATAAACAGTCAGGTCAAATATGAATATTCGTTTGATTTTTATACTTGATTTGTATGTGATTTCCACATTTCTCCCTTATTATTATTGTTATTATTATTAATTTTTAATAAAATGCTGACGTGGTAGGTAGATGCAAGAGAAAGGTAGAAAACATCGTTTAGTGCTGTAAGAGGGCAAATGTAGATGATCAGGTGTGTGCCTATAGACTAAGTATTAATCCAAGCTAGACAGGGGCAACAAAACATCCACGGATGCAGAAGATTTCTCTCTAAACAGGGGTGGCGTGGGGTTCTAAGCCTCACCTCTGTTGATCCCCAATTTCTCACCTGATGGCCCCCCTGCGACTGTGCCTGTCTTAGGTTGTCCCTCCCTTGAGGAGTCTTACCCGTCTCTGGCTAACCAGTCATCTTCCAGGGCCATGCAGGGAAATGGAAAGTTGGTTAAGTGAGAGAGGAGCAATATTGTGTGAAAAGGTTAGCGTTTTACTTCTTTGCAGATCCATGCCCTGTGGCCTTCATGCCCAGCATTTGTCTTGAGGTATCTTCACCACTCGGAAGAATTATGATACTCGGTAATTTCGTTATGAGGCACGAATTCTACTGAAGGGTTGTAATTAGGAAGGAAGAGGCGAGGCTCTAGAAGTAGCAGAGGGAGGAAAACGTGGGAAGATCGATGATTTCTTTGACATATCTTCTTGTAGAGTAACATAAGCACGTATATAGGTTTTAAACTACTAATTAAGTTGCATACACACGTTAACACAATAGGAATACAGCTACGTAACCAGAGCAGACCTACCATTACCAGCCATCTCCAGTGAAGCCAAAAAAAAAAAAAAAAAAAAAACACAGCTAGGCACCCTAGGCATTTGTGAAAACTTACCAGTGACACGAGGGACATTGTCTAACTGAATTTGAATAGTTTGAGAAAAAAATCAGACAAATTGAAACAACACATTCCTGGGAACTGCTCACATTCCATATGTTCTTTTAACAGTAGAGTCGCAAGATTTTGGAGTGCCGCAACCTGCACTTCCCCTAATTCGTGTTCGAGTTGCAACAGTATATATGGATCCAGTCAAATTTGTTGTTTTACTTTATGCACAGGCCAGCTTGGATATCTCCTTCTTCGTTCCAATGGCAAGGCCCAGAACCGGTGGGATGAATGCAGCTACAACTGCAACAGCGCCAGGATCTTTGTTGAAGTTTCTTGACGATCAATCATCTTCTGGAGTGACTCTTCCAGAGAACGTTGATGTTGGAAGTTCTTCTTCGTATCGTATCTTAATTCGTTTTCCGGGTAGCCAAGTTAGGCTTTGATCCTCTGTATAAACACAAACAAACCCTTTGCCCACACTCTGACATGACCTTTAAACCATTGTGAAGATCACCACACAGGAACTGCTTTTTTCTTTCTTTGAAGAGTAAGGAATACTATCAGAGAAATGTGTTTCCATAGCTGATCATCTGACACCCTTTAAGTGATCAAAATTAAGGACACTTAAGGCGTGCATTAATCGTTGATTTACAGTTACTTTGATCCTATCAGGGAGTAATTCCCCCTTTTCTTTCTTTCTTTCTTTCTTTCTTTCTTTCTTTCTTTCTTTCTTTCTTTCTTTCTTCTTTCTTTCTTTCTTGTTATCATTAATCTACAATTACATTAAGAATATTATGTTTACTAGGCTCTCCCCTAGACCAGGTCGTCCCCCACCAACCCCGTTACAGTCACTGTCCATGAGCACAGCACAATGGTTGTCGAATCGCTGCCTGCCCGTCTCTGTGCTGTGCAGCCCTCCCCTTTCTCCCACCTCCCACATTATGCATGCTAATCATAATACCCCCTTTCTTCTCCCCCCCGCCCCCCCACAAATCCCTCCTTACCCACCCATCCTCCCCAGTCCCTTTCCCTTTTGGTACCTGTTAGTCCATTCTTGGGTTCTGTGATTCTGCTGCTGTTTGGTTCCTTCAGTTTTTTGCCTTGTTCTTATACTCCACAGATGGGTGAAATCATTTGGTATTTCTCTCTCTCCGCTTGGCTTATTTCGCTGAGCATAATATCCTCTAGCTCCATCCATGTTGTTGCAAATGGTCGGATCTGTTTTCTCCTTGTGGCTGAGTAATATTCCATTGTGTATATGTACCACATCTTCTTTATCCGGTCATCTACTGATGGACACTTGGGTTGCTTCCAATTCTTGGCTATTGTAAATGGTGCTGCGATAAACATAGGGGTGCGTCTGTCTTTTCCAATCTTGAGTGCTGCGTTCTTAGGCTAAGTTCCTAGGAGTGGAATTCCTGGGTCAAACGGTAAGTCTATTTTGAGCCTTTTGAGGACCCTCCATACTGCTCTCCACGGTGGTTGGACTAATTTCATTCCCGCCAGCAGCGTAGGAGGGCTCCCCTTTCTTCCCAACCTCGCCAATATTTGTTGTTGTTTGTCTTTCCGACGATGGCGATCCTTACTTGTGTGAGGTGATAACTCACTGTGGTTTTAATTTGCATTTCTCTGACGACAAGCGACGTGGGGCATCTCTTCATGTGTCTGTTGGCCGTCTGTATGTCTCTTCTGGAGAACTGTCTGTTGAGTTCCTCTGCCCATTTTAAAAAATGGGTTATTTGTTTTTTTGTTTGTTGACGAGGGTGAACTCTTTATACATTTTGGACGTCCAGCCTTTATCGGATCTGTCATTTACAAATGTATTCTCCCATACTGTAGGGTACCTTTTGGTTCTATTGATGGTGTCTTTTGCTGCACAGAAGCTTTTCAGCTTAATATAGTCCCACTTGTTCATCATTGCTGTTGTTTTCCTTGCACGGGGAGATATGTTCAAGAAGAGGACACTCATGTTTATGTCTAAGAGGATTTTGCCTACGTTTTTTTCCCAAGAGTTTTATGGTTTCCTGACTTACATTCAGGTCTTTGATCCACTTTGAATTGACTTTTGTGTATGGGGTTAGACCGTTATCCAGTTTCGTTCTCCTACATGTAGCTGTCCGGTTTTGCCAGCGCCATCTGTTGAAGAGACTGTCATTTCGCCATGGTATGTCCATGGCTCCTTGATCACCTGTCATTTGACCATATATGTTGGGGTTAATGTCTGGAGTCTCTAATCTGTTCCACTGGTCTGTGGCTCTGTTCTTGTGTCAGGATCAAATGGCCTTGATTACTATGGCTTTGCAGTTAGAGCTTGAAGTTGGGGAGTGAGATCCCCCCTGCTTTATTCTTCTTTCTCAGTATCGCTTTGGCTATTCGGGTCTTTTGTGTCTCCTTATGAATGTTTGAACTATTTGATCCAGTTCGTTGAAGAATGTTGCTGGTAATGTGATAGGGATTGAATCAAATCTGTATATTGCCTTGGGCAGGATGGCCATTTTGACGATATTAATTCTTCCTAGCCACGAGCATGGGACGAGTTTCCGTTTGTTAGTGTCCCCTTTAATTTCTCATAAGTGTGACTGGTAGTTTTCAGGGTATAGGTCTTTCACTTCCTTGGTAAGGTTTATTCCTAGGTATTTCATTCTTTCTGATGCTACTGTGAATGGAATTGTTTTCCTGATTTCTCTTTCTATTAGTTCACTGGTAGTGTATAGGAAAGCTACATATTTCTGTGTGTTAATTCTGTATCCTGCAACTTTGCTGGATTCCGATACTAGTTCCTAGTCGTCTTCGGGTGTTGTCTTTAGGGTTCTTATGTACAATATCATGTCATCTGCAAATTGTGACAGTTTAACTTCTTCTTTACCAATCTGGATTCCCTGTATTTGTTTGTTTTCTCTGACTGCCGTGGCTAAGGCCTCCAGTACTATGTTAGATAACGGTGGGGAGAGTGGGTGGGCATCCCTGTCCTCTTCCCGGTCTCAGTGGAAAAATCTTTCAGCTTCTCGCCGTTTCAGGACAGTGCTGGCTGTGGGTTTATCATATATGGCCTTCATTATGTTGAGGTACTTGCCCTCCGTGCCCTTTTTTGTTGAGAGTTTGTACCGTGAATGGATGTTGAATTCTTACATGGTGAAGAGTGCAAGGGCAGTCATCACAGAAACTTTCGGTTTTGATCACGCATTACGAACTATAAACAGTCAGGTCAAATATGAATATTCGTTTGATTTTTATACTTGATTTGTATGTGATTTCCACATTTCTCCCTTATTATTATTGTTATTATTATTAATTTTTAATAAAATGCTGACGTGGTAGGTAGATGCAAGAGAAAGGTAGAAAACATCGTTTAGTGCTGTAAGAGGGCAAATGTAGATGATCAGGTGTGTGCCTATAGACTAAGTATTAATCCAAGCTAGACAGGGGCAACAAAACATCCACGGATGCAGAAGATTTCTCTCTAAACAGGGGTGGCGTGGGGTTCTAAGCCTCACCTCTGTTGATCCCCAATTTCTCACCTGATGGCCCCCCTGCGACTGTGCCTGTCTTAGGTTGTCCCTCCCTTGAGGAGTCTTACCCGTCTCTGGCTAACCAGTCATCTTCCAGGGCCATGCAGGGAAATGGAAAGTTGGTTAAGTGAGAGAGGAGCAATATTGTGTGAAAAGGTTAGCGTTTTACTTCTTTGCAGATCCATGCCCTGTGGCCTTCATGCCCAGCATTTGTCTTGAGGTATCTTCACCACTCGGAAGAATTATGATACTCGGTAATTTCGTTATGAGGCACGAATTCTACTGAAGGGTTGTAATTAGGAAGGAAGAGGCGAGGCTCTAGAAGTAGCAGAGGGAGGAAAACGTGGGAAGATCGATGATTTCTTTGACATATCTTCTTGTAGAGTAACATAAGCACGTATATAGGTTTTAAACTACTAATTAAGTTGCATACACACGTTAACACAATAGGAATACAGCTACGTAACCAGAGCAGACCTACCATTACCAGCCATCTCCAGTGAAGCCAAAAAAAAAAAAAAAAAAAAAAAACACAGCTAGGCACCCTAGGCATTTGTGAAAACTTACCAGTGACACGAGGGACATTGTCTAACTGAATTTGAATAGTTTGAGAAAAAAATCAGACAAATTGAAACAACACATTCCTGGGAACTGCTCACATTCCATATGTTCTTTTAACAGTAGAGTCGCAAGATTTTGGAGTGCCGCAACCTGCACTTCCCCTAATTCGTGTTCGAGTTGCAACAGTATATATGGATCCAGTCAAATTTGTTGTTTTACTTTATGCACAGGCCAGCTTGGATATCTCCTTCTTCGTTCCAATGGCAAGGCCCAGAACCGGTGGGATGAATGCAGCTACAACTGCAACAGCGCCAGGATCTTTGTTGAAGTTTCTTGACGATCAATCATCTTCTGGAGTGACTCTTCCAGAGAACGTTGATGTTAGAAGTTCTTCTTCGTATCGTATCTTAATTCGTTTTCCGGGTAGCCAAGTTAGGCTTTGATCCTCTGTATAAACACAAACAAACCCTTTGCCCACACTCTGACATGACCTTTAAACCATTGTGAAGATCACCACACAGGAACTGCTTTTTTCTTTCTTTGAAGAGTAAGGAATACTATCAGAGAAATGTGTTTCCATAGCTGATCATCTGACACCCTTTAAGTGATCAAAATTAAGGACACTTAAGGCGTGCATTAATCGTTGATTTACAGTTACTTTGATCCTATCAGGGAGTAATTCCCCCTTTTCTTTCTTTCTTTCTTTCTTTCTTTCTTTCTTTCTTTCTTTCTTTCTTTCTTTCTTTCTTTCTTTCTTTCTTTCTTTCTTTCTTCTTTCTTTCTTTCTTGTTATCATTAATCTACAATTACATTAAGAATATTATGTTTACTAGGCTCTCCCCTAGACCAGGTCGTCCCCCACCAACCCCGTTACAGTCACTGTCCATGAGCACAGCACAATGGTTGTCGAATCGCTGCCTGCCCGTCTCTGTGCTGTGCAGCCCTCCCCTTTCTCCCACCTCCCACATTATGCATGCTAATCATAATACCCCCTTTCTTCTCCCCCCCGCCCCCCCACAAATCCCTCCTTACCCACCCATCCTCCCCAGTCCCTTTCCCTTTTGGTACCTGTTAGTCCATTCTTGGGTTCTGTGATTCTGCTGCTGTTTGGTTCCTTCAGTTTTTTGCCTTGTTCTTATACTCCACAGATGGGTGAAATCATTTGGTATTTCTCTCTCTCCGCTTGGCTTATTTCGCTGAGCATAATATCCTCTAGCTCCATCCATGTTGTTGCAAATGGTCGGATCTGTTTTCTCCTTGTGGCTGAGTAATATTCCATTGTGTATATGTACCACATCTTCTTTATCCGGTCATCTACTGATGGACACTTGGGTTGATTCCAATTCTTGGCTATTGTAAATGGTGCTGCGATAAACATAGGGGTGCGTCTGTCTTTTCCAATCTTGAGTGCTGCGTTCTTAGGCTAAGTTCCTAGGAGTGGAATTCCTGGGTCAAACGGTAAGTCTATTTTGAGCCTTTTGAGGACCCTCCATACTGCTCTCCACGGTGGTTGGACTAATTTCATTCCCGCCAGCAGCGTAGGAGGGCTCCCCTTTCTTCCCAACCTCGCCAATATTTGTTGTTGTTTGTCTTTCCGACGATGGCGATCCTTACTTGTGTGAGGTGATAACTCACTGTGGTTTTAATTTGCATTTCTCTGACGACAAGCGACGTGGGGCATCTCTTCATGTGTCTGTTGGCCGTCTGTATGTCTCTTCTGGAGAACTGTCTGTTGAGTTCCTCTGCCCATTTTAAAAAATGGGTTATTTGTTTTTTTGTTTGTTGACGAGGGTGAACTCTTTATACATTTTGGACGTCCAGCCTTTATCGGATCTGTCATTTACAAATGTATTCTCCCATACTGTAGGGTACCTTTTGGTTCTATTGATGGTGTCTTTTGCTGCACAGAAGCTTTTCAGCTTAATATAGTCCCACTTGTTCATCATTGCTGTTGTTTTCCTTGCACGGGGAGATATGTTCAAGAAGAGGACACTCATGTTTATGTCTAAGAGGATTTTGCCTACGTTTTTTTCCCAAGAGTTTTATGGTTTCCTGACTTACATTCAGGTCTTTGATCCACTTTGAATTGACTTTTGTGTATGGGGTTAGACCGTTATCCAGTTTCGTTCTCCTACATGTAGCTGTCCGGTTTTGCCAGCGCCATCTGTTGAAGAGACTGTCATTTCGCCATGGTATGTCCATGGCTCCTTGATCACCTGTCATTTGACCATATATGTTGGGGTTAATGTCTGGAGTCTCTAATCTGTTCCACTGGTCTGTGGCTCTGTTCTTGTGTCAGGATCAAATGGCCTTGATTACTATGGCTTTGCAGTTAGAGCTTGAAGTTGGGGAGTGAGATCCCCCCTGCTTTATTCTTCTTTCTCAGTATCGCTTTGGCTATTCGGGTCTTTTGTGTCTCCTTATGAATGTTTGAACTATTTGATCCAGTTCGTTGAAGAATGTTGCTGGTAATGTGATAGGGATTGAATCAAATCTGTATATTGCCTTGGGCAGGATGGCCATTTTGACGATATTAATTCTTCCTAGCCACGAGCATGGGACGAGTTTCCGTTTGTTAGTGTCCCCTTTAATTTCTCATAAGTGTGACTGGTAGTTTTCAGGGTATAGGTCTTTCACTTCCTTGGTAAGGTTTATTCCTAGGTATTTCATTCTTTCTGATGCTACTGTGAATGGAATTGTTTTCCTGATTTCTCTTTCTATTAGTTCACTGGTAGTGTATAGGAAAGCTACATATTTCTGTGTGTTAATTCTGTATCCTGCAACTTTGCTGGATTCCGATACTAGTTCCTAGTCGTCTTCGAGTGTTGTCTTTAGGGTTCTTATGTACAATATCATGTCATCTGCAAATTGTGACAGTTTAACTTCTTCTTTACCAATCTGGATTCCCTGTATTTGTTTGTTTTCTCTGACTGCCGTGGCTAAGGCCTCCAGTACTATGTTAGATAACGGTGGGGAGAGTGGGTGGGCATCCCTGTCCTCTTCCCGGTCTCAGTGGAAAAATCTTTCAGCTTCTCGCCGTTTCAGGACAGTGCTGGCTGTGGGTTTATCATATATGGCCTTCATTATGTTGAGGTACTTGCCCTCCGTGCCCTTTTTTGTTGAGAGTTTGTACCGTGAATGGATGTTGAATTCTTACATGGTGAAGAGTGCAAGGGCAGTCATCACAGAAACTTTCGGTTTTGATCACGCATTACGAACTATAAACAGTCAGGTCAAATATGAATATTCGTTTGATTTTTATACTTGATTTGTATGTGATTTCCACATTTCTCCCTTATTATTATTGTTATTATTATTAATTTTTAATAAAATGCTGACGTGGTAGGTAGATGCAAGAGAAAGGTAGAAAACATCGTTTAGTGCTGTAAGAGGGCAAATGTAGATGATCAGGTGTGTGCCTATAGACTAAGTATTAATCCAAGCTAGACAGGGGCAACAAAACATCCACGGATGCAGAAGATTTCTCTCTAAACAGGGGTGGCGTGGGGTTCTAAGCCTCACCTCTGTTGATCCCCAATTTCTCACCTGATGGCCCCCCTGCGACTGTGCCTGTCTTAGGTTGTCCCTCCCTTGAGGAGTCTTACCCGTCTCTGGCTAACCAGTCATCTTCCAGGGCCATGCAGGGAAATGGAAAGTTGGTTAAGTGAGAGAGGAGCAATATTGTGTGAAAAGGTTAGCGTTTTACTTCTTTGCAGATCCATGCCCTGTGGCCTTCATGCCCAGCATTTGTCTTGAGGTATCTTCACCACTCGGAAGAATTATGATACTCGGTAATTTCGTTATGAGGCACGAATTCTACTGAAGGGTTGTAATTAGGAAGGAAGAGGCGAGGCTCTAGAAGTAGCAGAGGGAGGAAAACGTGGGAAGATCGATGATTTCTTTGACATATCTTCTTGTAGAGTAACATAAGCACGTATATAGGTTTTAAACTACTAATTAAGTTGCATACACACGTTAACACAATAGGAATACAGCTACGTAACCAGAGCAGACCTACCATTACCAGCCATCTCCAGTGAAGCCAAAAAAAAAAAAAAAAAAAAAAAACACAGCTAGGCACCCTAGGCATTTGTGAAAACTTACCAGTGACACGAGGGACATTGTCTAACTGAATTTGAATAGTTTGAGAAAAAAATCAGACAAATTGAAACAACACATTCCTGGGAACTGCTCACATTCCATATGTTCTTTTAACAGTAGAGTCGCAAGATTTTGGAGTGCCGCAACCTGCACTTCCCCTAATTCGTGTTCGAGTTGCAACAGTATATATGGATCCAGTCAAATTTGTTGTTTTACTTTATGCACAGGCCAGCTTGGATATCTCCTTCTTCGTTCCAATGGCAAGGCCCAGAACCGGTGGGATGAATGCAGCTACAACTGCAACAGCGCCAGGATCTTTGTTGAAGTTTCTTGACGATCAATCATCTTCTGGAGTGACTCTTCCAGAGAACGTTGATGTTAGAAGTTCTTCTTCGTATCGTATCTTAATTCGTTTTCCGGGTAGCCAAGTTAGGCTTTGATCCTCTGTATAAACACAAACAAACCCTTTGCCCACACTCTGACATGACCTTTAAACCATTGTGAAGATCACCACACAGGAACTGCTTTTTTCTTTCTTTGAAGAGTAAGGAATACTATCAGAGAAATGTGTTTCCATAGCTGATCATCTGACACCCTTTAAGTGATCAAAATTAAGGACACTTAAGGCGTGCATTAATCGTTGATTTACAGTTACTTTGATCCTATCAGGGAGTAATTCCCCCTTTTCTTTCTTTCTTTCTTTCTTTCTTTCTTTCTTTCTTTCTTTCTTTCTTTCTTTCTTTCTTTCTTTCTTTCTTTCTTTCTTTCTTTCTTTCTTTCTTTCTTCTTTCTTTCTTTCTTGTTATCATTAATCTACAATTACATTAAGAATATTATGTTTACTAGGCTCTCCCCTAGACCAGGTCGTCCCCCACCAACCCCGTTACAGTCACTGTCCATGAGCACAGCACAATGGTTGTCGAATCGCTGCCTGCCCGTCTCTGTGCTGTGCAGCCCTCCCCTTTCTCCCACCTCCCACATTATGCATGCTAATCATAATACCCCCTTTCTTCTCCCCCCCCGCCCCCCCACAAATCCCTCCCTACCCACCCATCCTCCCCAGTCCCTTTCCCTTTTGGTACCTGTTAGTCCATTCTTGGGTTCTGTGATTCTGCTGCTGTTTGGTTCCTTCAGTTTTTTGCCTTGTTCTTATACTCCACAGATGGGTGAAATCATTTGGTATTTCTCTCTCTCCGCTTGGCTTATTTCGCTGAGCATAATATCCTCTAGCTCCATCCATGTTGTTGCAAATGGTCGGATCTGTTTTCTCCTTGTGGCTGAGTAATATTCCATTGTGTATATGTACCACATCTTCTTTATCCGGTCATCTACTGATGGACACTTGGGTTGCTTCCAATTCTTGGCTATTGTAAATGGTGCTGCGATAAACATAGGGGTGCGTCTGTCTTTTCCAATCTTGAGTGCTGCGTTCTTAGGCTAAGTTCCTAGGAGTGGAATTCCTGGGTCAAACGGTAAGTCTATTTTGAGCCTTTTGAGGACCCTCCATACTGCTCTCCACGGTGGTTGGACTAATTTCATTCCCGCCAGCAGCGTAGGAGGGCTCCCCTTTCTTCCCAACCTCGCCAATATTTGTTGTTGTTTGTCTTTCCGACGATGGCGATCCTTACTTGTGTGAGGTGATAACTCACTGTGGTTTTAATTTGCATTTCTCTGACGACAAGCGACGTGGGGCATCTCTTCATGTGTCTGTTGGCCGTCTGTATGTCTCTTCTGGAGAACTGTCTGTTGAGTTCCTCTGCCCATTTTAAAAAATGGGTTATTTGTTTTTTTGTTTGTTGACGAGGGTGAACTCTTTATACATTTTGGACGTCCAGCCTTTATCGGATCTGTCATTTACAAATGTATTCTCCCATACTGTAGGGTACCTTTTGGTTCTATTGATGGTGTCTTTTGCTGCACAGAAGCTTTTCAGCTTAATATAGTCCCACTTGTTCATCATTGCTGTTGTTTTCCTTGCACGGGGAGATATGTTCAAGAAGAGGACACTCATGTTTATGTCTAAGAGGATTTTGCCTACGTTTTTTTCCCAAGAGTTTTATGGTTTCCTGACTTACATTCAGGTCTTTGATCCACTTTGAATTGACTTTTGTGTATGGGGTTAGACCGTTATCCAGTTTCGTTCTCCTACATGTAGCTGTCCGGTTTTGCCAGCGCCATCTGTTGAAGAGACTGTCATTTCGCCATGGTATGTCCATGGCTCCTTGATCACCTGTCATTTGACCATATATGTTGGGGTTAATGTCTGGAGTCTCTAATCTGTTCCACTGGTCTGTGGCTCTGTTCTTGTGTCAGGATCAAATTGCCTTGATTACTATGGCTTTGCAGTTAGAGCTTGAAGTTGGGGAGTGAGATCCCCCCTGCTTTATTCTTCTTTCTCAGTATCGCTTTGGCTATTCGGGTCTTTTGTGTCTCCTTATGAATGTTTGAACTATTTGATCCAGTTCGTTGAAGAATGTTGCTGGTAATGTGATAGGGATTGAATCAAATCTGTATATTGCCTTGGGCAGGATGGCCATTTTGACGATATTAATTCTTCCTAGCCACGAGCATGGGACGAGTTTCCGTTTGTTAGTGTCCCCTTTAATTTCTCATAAGTGTGACTGGTAGTTTTCAGGGTATAGGTCTTTCACTTCCTTGGTAAGGTTTATTCCTAGGTATTTCATTCTTTCTGATGCTACTGTGAATGGAATTGTTTTCCTGATTTCTCTTTCTATTAGTTCACTGGTAGTGTATAGGAAAGCTACATATTTCTGTGTGTTAATTCTGTATCCTGCAACTTTGCTGGATTCCGATACTAGTTCCTAGTCGTCTTCGAGTGTTGTCTTTAGGGTTCTTATGTACAATATCATGTCATCTGCAAATTGTGACAGTTTAACTTCTTCTTTACCAATCTGGATTCCCTGTATTTGTTTGTTTTCTCTGACTGCCGTGGCTAAGGCCTCCAGTACTATGTTAGATAACGGTGGGGAGAGTGGGTGGGCATCCCTGTCCTCTTCCCGGTCTCAGTGGAAAAATCTTTCAGCTTCTCGCCGTTTCAGGACAGTGCTGGCTGTGGGTTTATCATATATGGCCTTCATTATGTTGAGGTACTTGCCCTCCGTGCCCTTTTTTGTTGAGAGTTTGTACCGTGAATGGATGTTGAATTCTTACATGGTGAAGAGTGCAAGGGCAGTCATCACAGAAACTTTCGGTTTTGATCACGCATTACGAACTATAAACAGTCAGGTCAAATATGAATATTCGTTTGATTTTTATACTTGATTTGTATGTGATTTCCACATTTCTCCCTTATTATTATTGTTATTATTATTAATTTTTAATAAAATGCTGACGTGGTAGGTAGATGCAAGAGAAAGGTAGAAAACATCGTTTAGTGCTGTAAGAGGGCAAATGTAGATGATCAGGTGTGTGCCTATAGACTAAGTATTAATCCAAGCTAGACAGGGGCAACAAAACATCCACGGATGCAGAAGATTTCTCTCTAAACAGGGGTGGCATGGGGTTCTAAGCCTCACCTCTGTTGATCCCCAATTTCTCACCTGATGGCCCCCCTGCGACTGTGCCTGTCTTAGGTTGTCCCTCCCTTGAGGAGTCTTACCCGTCTCTGGCTAACCAGTCATCTTCCAGGGCCATGCAGGGAAATGGAAAGTTGGTTAAGTGAGAGAGGAGCAATATTGTGTGAAAAGGTTAGCGTTTTACTTCTTTGCAGATCCATGCCCTGTGGCCTTCATGCCCAGCATTTGTCTTGAGGTATCTTCACCACTCGGAAGAATTATGATACTCGGTAATTTCGTTATGAGGCACGAATTCTACTGAAGGGTTGTAATTAGGAAGGAAGAGGCGAGGCTCTAGAAGTAGCAGAGGGAGGAAAACGTGGGAAGATCGATGATTTCTTTGACATATCTTCTTGTAGAGTAACATAAGCACGTATATAGGTTTTAAACTACTAATTAAGTTGCATACACACGTTAACACAATAGGAATACAGCTACGTAACCAGAGCAGACCTACCATTACCAGCCATCTCCAGTGAAGCCAAAAAAAAAAAAAAAAAAAAAACACAGCTAGGCACCCTAGGCATTTGTGAAAACTTACCAGTGACACGAGGGACATTGTCTAACTGAATTTGAATAGTTTGAGAAAAAAATCAGACAAATTGAAACAACACATTCCTGGGAACTGCTCACATTCCATATGTTCTTTTAACAGTAGAGTCGCAAGATTTTGGAGTGCCGCAACCTGCACTTCCCCTAATTCGTGTTCGAGTTGCAACAGTATATATGGATCCAGTCAAATTTGTTGTTTTACTTTATGCACAGGCCAGCTTGGATATCTCCTTCTTCGTTCCAATGGCAAGGCCCAGAACCGGTGGGATGAATGCAGCTACAACTGCAACAGCGCCAGGATCTTTGTTGAAGTTTCTTGACGATCAATCATCTTCTGGAGTGACTCTTCCAGAGAACGTTGATGTTGGAAGTTCTTCTTCGTATCGTATCTTAATTCGTTTTCCGGGTAGCCAAGTTAGGCTTTGATCCTCTGTATAAACACAAACAAACCCTTTGCCCACACTCTGACATGACCTTTAAACCATTGTGAAGATCACCACACAGGAACTGCTTTTTTCTTTCTTTGAAGAGTAAGGAATACTATCAGAGAAATGTGTTTCCATAGCTGATCATCTGACACCCTTTAAGTGATCAAAATTAAGGACACTTAAGGCGTGCATTAATCGTTGATTTACAGTTACTTTGATCCTATCAGGGAGTAATTCCCCCTTTCTTTCTTTCTTTCTTTCTTTCTTTCTTTCTTTCTTTCTTTCTTTCTTTCTTTCTTTCTTTCTTTCTTTCTTTCTTTCTTTCTTTCTTTCTTTCTTTCTTCTTTCTTTCTTTCTTGTTATCATTAATCTACAATTACATTAAGAATATTATGTTTACTAGGCTCTCCCCTAGACCAGGTCCCCCACCAACCCCGTTACAGTCACTGTCCATGAGCACAGCACAATGGTTGTCGAATCGCTGCCTGCCCGTCTCTGTGCTGTGCAGCCCTCCCCTTTCTCCCACCTCCCACATTATGCATGCTAATCATAATACCCCCTTTCTTCTCCCCCCCGCCCCCCCACAAATCCCTCCTTACCCACCCATCCTCCCCAGTCCCTTTCCCTTTTGGTACCTGTTAGTCCATTCTTGGGTTCTGTGATTCTGCTGCTGTTTGGTTCCTTCAGTTTTTTGCCTTGTTCTTATACTCCACAGATGGGTGAAATCATTTGGTATTTCTCTCTCTCCGCTTGGCTTATTTCGCTGAGCATAATATCCTCTAGCTCCATCCATGTTGTTGCAAATGGTCGGATCTGTTTTCTCCTTGTGGCTGAGTAATATTCCATTGTGTATATGTACCACATCTTCTTTATCCGGTCATCTACTGATGGACACTTGGGTTGCTTCCAATTCTTGGCTATTGTAAATGGTGCTGCGATAAACATAGGGGTGCGTCTGTCTTTTCCAATCTTGAGTGCTGCGTTCTTAGGCTAAGTTCCTAGGAGTGGAATTCCTGGGTCAAACGATAAGTCTATTTTGAGCCTTTTGAGGACCCTCCATACTGCTCTCCACGGTGGTTGGACTAATTTCATTCCCGCCAGCAGCGTAGGAGGGCTCCCCTTTCTTCCCAACCTCGCCAATATTTGTTGTTGTTTGTCTTTCCGACGATGGCGATCCTTACTTGTGTGAGGTGATAACTCACTGTGGTTTTAATTTGCATTTCTCTGACGACAAGCGACGTGGGGCATCTCTTCATGTGTCTGTTGGCCGTCTGTATGTCTCTTCTGGAGAACTGTCTGTTGAGTTCCTCTGCCCATTTTAAAAAATGGGTTATTTGTTTTTTTGTTTGTTGACGAGGGTGAACTCTTTATACATTTTGGACGTCCAGCCTTTATCGGATCTGTCATTTACAAATGTATTCTCCCATACTGTAGGGTACCTTTTGGTTCTATTGATGGTGTCTTTTGCTGCACAGAAGCTTTTCAGCTTAATATAGTCCCACTTGTTCATCATTGCTGTTGTTTTCCTTGCACGGGGAGATATGTTCAAGAAGAGGACACTCATGTTTATGTCTAAGAGGATTTTGCCTACGTTTTTTTCCCAAGAGTTTTATGGTTTCCTGACTTACATTCAGGTCTTTGATCCACTTTGAATTGACTTTTGTGTATGGGGTTAGACCGTTATCCAGTTTCGTTCTCCTACATGTAGCTGTCCGGTTTTGCCAGCGCCATCTGTTGAAGAGACTGTCATTTCGCCATGGTATGTCCATGGCTCCTTGATCACCTGTCATTTGACCATATATGTTGGGGTTAATGTCTGGAGTCTCTAATCTGTTCCACTGGTCTGTGGCTCTGTTCTTGTGTCAGGATCAAATGGCCTTGATTACTATGGCTTTGCAGTTAGAGCTTGAAGTTGGGGAGTGAGATCCCCCCTGCTTTATTCTTCTTTCTCAGTATCGCTTTGGCTATTCGGGTCTTTTGTGTCTCCTTATGAATGTTTGAACTATTTGATCCAGTTCGTTGAAGAATGTTGCTGGTAATGTGATAGGGATTGAATCAAATCTGTATATTGCCTTGGGCAGGATGGCCATTTTGACGATATTAATTCTTCCTAGCCACGAGCATGGGACGAGTTTCCGTTTGTTAGTGTCCCCTTTAATTTCTCATAAGTGTGACTGGTAGTTTTCAGGGTATAGGTCTTTCACTTCCTTGGTAAGGTTTATTCCTAGGTATTTCATTCTTTCTGATGCTACTGTGAATGGAATTGTTTTCCTGATTTCTCTTTCTATTAGTTCACTGGTAGTGTATAGGAAAGCTACATATTTCTGTGTGTTAATTCTGTATCCTGCAACTTTGCTGGATTCCGATACTAGTTCCTAGTCGTCTTCGAGTGTTGTCTTTAGGGTTCTTATGTACAATATCATGTCATCTGCAAATTGTGACAGTTTAACTTCTTCTTTACCAATCTGGATTCCCTGTATTTGTTTGTTTTCTCTGACTGCCGTGGCTAAGGCCTCCAGTACTATGTTAGATAACGGTGGGGAGAGTGGGTGGGCATCCCTGTCCTCTTCCCGGTCTCAGTGGAAAAATCTTTCAGCTTCTCGCCGTTTCAGGACAGTGCTGACTGTGGGTTTATCATATATGGCCTTCATTATGTTGAGGTACTTGCCCTCCGTGCCCTTTTTTGTTGAGAGTTTGTACCGTGAATGGATGTTGAATTCTTACATGGTGAAGAGTGCAAGGGCAGTCATCACAGAAACTTTCGGTTTTGATCACGCATTACGAACTATAAACAGTCAGGTCAAATATGAATATTCGTTTGATTTTTATACTTGATTTGTATGTGATTTCCACATTTCTCCCTTATTATTATTGTTATTATTATTAATTTTTAATAAAATGCTGACGTGGTAGGTAGATGCAAGAGAAAGGTAGAAAACATCGTTTAGTGCTGTAAGAGGGCAAATGTAGATGATCAGGTGTGTGCCTATAGACTAAGTATTAATCCAAGCTAGACAGGGGCAACAAAACATCCACGGATGCAGAAGATTTCTCTCTAAACAGGGGTGGCGTGGGGTTCTAAGCCTCACCTCTGTTGATCCCCAATTTCTCACCTGATGGCCCCCCTGCGACTGTGCCTGTCTTAGGTTGTCCCTCCCTTGAGGAGTCTTACCCGTCTCTGGCTAACCAGTCATCTTCCAGGGCCATGCAGGGAAATGGAAAGTTGGTTAAGTGAGAGAGGAGCAATATTGTGTGAAAAGGTTAGCGTTTTACTTCTTTGCAGATCCATGCCCTGTGGCCTTCATGCCCAGCATTTGTCTTGAGGTATCTTCACCACTCGGAAGAATTATGATACTCGGTAATTTCGTTATGAGGCACGAATTCTACTGAAGGGTTGTAATTAGGAAGGAAGAGGCGAGGCTCTAGAAGTAGCAGAGGGAGGAAAACGTGGGAAGATCGATGATTTCTTTGACATATCTTCTTGTAGAGTAACATAAGCACGTATATAGGTTTTAAACTACTAATTAAGTTGCATACACACGTTAACACAATAGGAATACAGCTACGTAACCAGAGCAGACCTACCATTACCAGCCATCTCCAGTGAAGCCAAAAAAAAAAAAAAAAAAAAAAACACAGCTAGGCACCCTAGGCATTTGTGAAAACTTACCAGTGACACGAGGGACATTGTCTAACTGAATTTGAATAGTTTGAGAAAAAAATCAGACAAATTGAAACAACACATTCCTGGGAACTGCTCACATTCCATATGTTCTTTTAACAGTAGAGTCGCAAGATTTTGGAGTGCCGCAACCTGCACTTCCCCTAATTCGTGTTCGAGTTGCAACAGTATATATGGATCCAGTCAAATTTGTTGTTTTACTTTATGCACAGGCCAGCTTGGATATCTCCTTCTTCGTTCCAATGGCAAGGCCCAGAACCGGTGGGATGAATGCAGCTACAACTGCAACAGCGCCAGGATCTTTGTTGAAGTTTCTTGACGATCAATCATCTTCTGGAGTGACTCTTCCAGAGAACGTTGATGTTGGAAGTTCTTCTTCGTATCGTATCTTAATTCGTTTTCCGGGTAGCCAAGTTAGGCTTTGATCCTCTGTATAAACACAAACAAACCCTTTGCCCACACTCTGACATGACCTTTAAACCATTGTGAAGATCACCACACAGGAACTGCTTTTTTCTTTCTTTGAAGAGTAAGGAATACTATCAGAGAAATGTGTTTCCATAGCTGATCATCTGACACCCTTTAAGTGATCAAAATTAAGGACACTTAAGGCGTGCATTAATCGTTGATTTACAGTTACTTTGATCCTATCAGGGAGTAATTCCCCCTTTTCTTTCTTTCTTTCTTTCTTTCTTTCTTTCTTTCTTTCTTTCTTTCTTTCTTTCTTTCTTTCTTTCTTTCTTTCTTTCTTTCTTTCTTTCTTTCTTTCTTCTTTCTTTCTTTCTTGTTATCATTAATCTACAATTACATTAAGAATATTATGTTTACTAGGCTCTCCCCTAGACCAGGTCGTCCCCCACCAACCCCGTTACAGTCACTGTCCATGAGCACAGCACAATGGTTGTCGAATCGCTGCCTGCCCGTCTCTGTGCTGTGCAGCCCTCCCCTTTCTCCCACCTCCCACATTATGCATGCTAATCATAATACCCCCTTTCTTCTCCCCCCCGCCCCCCCACAAATCCCTCCCTACCCACCCATCCTCCCCAGTCCCTTTCCCTTTTGGTACCTGTTAGTCCATTCTTGGGTTCTGTGATTCTGCTGCTGTTTGGTTCCTTCAGTTTTTTGCCTTGTTCTTATACTCCACAGATGGGTGAAATCATTTGGTATTTCTCTCTCTCCGCTTGGCTTATTTCGCTGAGCATAATATCCTCTAGCTCCATCCATGTTGTTGCAAATGGTCGGATCTGTTTTCTCCTTGTGGCTGAGTAATATTCCATTGTGTATATGTACCACATCTTCTTTATCCGGTCATCTACTGATGGACACTTGGGTTGCTTCCAATTCTTGGCTATTGTAAATGGTGCTGCGATAAACATAGGGGTGCGTCTGTCTTTTCCAATCTTGAGTGCTGCGTTCTTAGGCTAAGTTCCTAGGAGTGGAATTCCTGGGTCAAACGGTAAGTCTATTTTGAGCCTTTTGAGGACCCTCCATACTGCTCTCCACGGTGGTTGGACTAATTTCATTCCCGCCAGCAGCGTAGGAGGGCTCCCCTTTCTTCCCAACCTCGCCAATATTTGTTGTTGTTTGTCTTTCCGACGATGGCGATCCTTACTTGTGTGAGGTGATAACTCACTGTGGTTTTAATTTGCATTTCTCTGACGACAAGCGACGTGGGGCATCTCTTCATGTGTCTGTTGGCCGTCTGTATGTCTCTTCTGGAGAACTGTCTGTTGAGTTCCTCTGCCCATTTTAAAAAATGGGTTATTTGTTTTTTTGTTTGTTGACGAGGGTGAACTCTTTATACATTTTGGACGTCCAGCCTTTATCGGATCTGTCATTTACAAATGTATTCTCCCATACTGTAGGGTACCTTTTGGTTCTATTGATGGTGTCTTTTGCTGCACAGAAGCTTTTCAGCTTAATATAGTCCCACTTGTTCATCATTGCTGTTGT
Organism: Manis pentadactyla; assembly: GCF_030020395.1. Taxonomy (NCBI): domain Eukaryota; kingdom Metazoa; phylum Chordata; class Mammalia; order Pholidota; family Manidae; genus Manis; species Manis pentadactyla. Next base: position 76,855 of record NW_026644693.1, on the reverse strand, counting down.
TTTCCTTGCACGGGGAGATATGTTCAAGAAGAGGACACTCATGTTTATGTCTAAGAGGATTTTGCCTACGTTTTTTTCCCAAGAGTTTTATGGTTTCCTGACTTACATTCAGGTCTTTGATCCACTTTGAATTGACTTTTGTGTATGGGGTTAGACCGTTATCCAGTTTCGTTCTCCTACATGTAGCTGTCCGGTTTTGCCAGCGCCATCTGTTGAAGAGACTGTCATTTCGCCATGGTATGTCCATGGCTCCTTGATCACCTGTCATTTGACCATATATGTTGGGGTTAATGTCTGGAGTCTCTAATCTGTTCCACTGGTCTGTGGCTCTGTTCTTGTGTCAGGATCAAATTGCCTTGATTACTATGGCTTTGCAGTTAGAGCTTGAAGTTGGGGAGTGAGATCCCCCCTGCTTTATTCTTCTTTCTCAGTATCGCTTTGGCTATTCGGGTCTTTTGTGTCTCCTTATGAATGTTTGAACTATTTGATCCAGTTCGTTGAAGAATGTTGCTGGTAATGTGATAGGGATTGAATCAAATCTGTATATTGCCTTGGGCAGGATGGCCATTTTGACGATATTAATTCTTCCTAGCCACGAGCATGGGACGAGTTTCCGTTTGTTAGTGTCCCCTTTAATTTCTCATAAGTGTGACTGGTAGTTTTCAGGGTATAGGTCTTTCACTTCCTTGGTAAGGTTTATTCCTAGGTATTTCATTCTTTCTGATGCTACTGTGAATGGAATTGTTTTCCTGATTTCTCTTTCTATTAGTTCACTGGTAGTGTATAGGAAAGCTACATATTTCTGTGTGTTAATTCTGTATCCTGCAACTTTGCTGGATTCCGATACTAGTTCCTAGTCGTCTTCGAGTGTTGTCTTTAGGGTTCTTATGTACAATATCATGTCATCTGCAAATTGTGACAGTTTAACTTCTTCTTTACCAATCTGGATTCCCTGTATTTGTTTGTTTTCTCTGACTGCCGTGGCTAAGGCCTCCAGTACTATGTTAGATAACGGTGGGGAGAGTGGGTGGGCATCCCTGTCCTCTTCCCGGTCTCAGTGGAAAAATCTTTCAGCTTCTCGCCGTTTCAGGACAGTGCTGACTGTGGGTTTATCATATATGGCCTTCATTATGTTGAGGTACTTGCCCTCCGTGCCCTTTTTTGTTGAGAGTTTGTACCGTGAATGGATGTTGAATTCTTACATGGTGAAGAGTGCAAGGGCAGTCATCACAGAAACTTTCGGTTTTGATCACGCATTACGAACTATAAACAGTCAGGTCAAATATGAATATTCGTTTGATTTTTATACTTGATTTGTATGTGATTTCCACATTTCTCCCTTATTATTATTGTTATTATTATTAATTTTTAATAAAATGCTGACGTGGTAGGTAGATGCAAGAGAAAGGTAGAAAACATCGTTTAGTGCTGTAAGAGGGCAAATGTAGATGATCAGGTGTGTGCCTATAGACTAAGTATTAATCCAAGCTAGACAGGGGCAACAAAACATCCACGGATGCAGAAGATTTCTCTCTAAACAGGGGTGGCGTGGGGTTCTAAGCCTCACCTCTGTTGATCCCCAATTTCTCACCTGATGGCCCCCCTGCGACTGTGCCTGTCTTAGGTTGTCCCTCCCTTGAGGAGTCTTACCCGTCTCTGGCTAACCAGTCATCTTCCAGGGCCATGCAGGGAAATGGAAAGTTGGTTAAGTGAGAGAGGAGCAATATTGTGTGAAAAGGTTAGCGTTTTACTTCTTTGCAGATCCATGCCCTGTGGCCTTCATGCCCAGCATTTGTCTTGAGGTATCTTCACCACTCGGAAGAATTATGATACTCGGTAATTTCGTTATGAGGCACGAATTCTACTGAAGGGTTGTAATTAGGAAGGAAGAGGCGAGGCTCTAGAAGTAGCAGAGGGAGGAAAACGTGGGAAGATCGATGATTTCTTTGACATATCTTCTTGTAGAGTAACATAAGCACGTATATAGGTTTTAAACTACTAATTAAGTTGCATACACACGTTAACACAATAGGAATACAGCTACGTAACCAGAGCAGACCTACCATTACCAGCCATCTCCAGTGAAGCCAAAAAAAAAAAAAAAAAAAAAAAAACACAGCTAGGCACCCTAGGCATTTGTGAAAACTTACCAGTGACACGAGGGACATTGTCTAACTGAATTTGAATAGTTTGAGAAAAAAATCAGACAAATTGAAACAACACATTCCTGGGAACTGCTCACATTCCATATGTTCTTTTAACAGTAGAGTCGCAAGATTTTGGAGTGCCGCAACCTGCACTTCCCCTAATTCGTGTTCGAGTTGCAACAGTATATATGGATCCAGTCAAATTTGTTGTTTTACTTTATGCACAGGCCAGCTTGGATATCTCCTTCTTCGTTCCAATGGCAAGGCCCAGAACCGGTGGGATGAATGCAGCTACAACTGCAACAGCGCCAGGATCTTTGTTGAAGTTTCTTGACGATCAATCATCTTCTGGAGTGACTCTTCCAGAGAACGTTGATGTTGGAAGTTCTTCTTCGTATCGTATCTTAATTCGTTTTCCGGGTAGCCAAGTTAGGCTTTGATCCTCTGTATAAACACAAACAAACCCTTTGCCCACACTCTGACATGACCTTTAAACCATTGTGAAGATCACCACACAGGAACTGCTTTTTTCTTTCTTTGAAGAGTAAGGAATACTATCAGAGAAATGTGTTTCCATAGCTGATCATCTGACACCCTTTAAGTGATCAAAATTAAGGACACTTAAGGCGTGCATTAATCGTTGATTTACAGTTACTTTGATCCTATCAGGGAGTAACTCCCCCTTTTCTTTCTTTCTTTCTTTCTTTCCTTCTTTCTTTCTTTCTTTCTTTCTTTCTTTCTTTCTTTCTTTCTTTCTTTCTTTCTTTCTTTCTTTCTTTCTTTCTTTCTTTCTTCTTTCTTTCTTTCTTGTTATCATTAATCTACTATTACATTAAGAATATTATGTTTACTAGGCTCTCCCCTAGACCAGGTCGTCCCCCACCAACCCCGTTACAGTCACTGTCCATGAGCACAGCACAATGGTTGTCGAATCGCTGCCTGCCCGTCTCTGTGCTGTGCAGCCCTCCCCTTTCTCCCACCTCCCACATTATGCATGCTAATCATAATACCCCCTTTCTTCTCCCCCCCGCCCCCCCACAAATCCCTCCCTACCCACCCATCCTCCCCAGTCCCTTTCCCTTTTGGTACCTGTTAGTCCATTCTTGGGTTCTGTGATTCTGCTGCTGTTTGGTTCCTTCAGTTTTTTGCCTTGTTCTTATACTCCACAGATGGGTGAAATCATTTGGTATTTCTCTCTCTCCGCTTGGCTTATTTCGCTGAGCATAATATCCTCTAGCTCCATCCATGTTGTTGCAAATGGTCGGATCTGTTTTCTCCTTGTGGCTGAGTAATATTCCATTGTGTATATGTACCACATCTTCTTTATCCGGTCATCTACTGATGGACACTTGGGTTGCTTCCAATTCTTGGCTATTGTAAATGGTGCTGCGATAAACATAGGGGTGCGTCTGTCTTTTCCAATCTTGAGTGCTGCGTTCTTAGGCTAAGTTCCTAGGAGTGGAATTCCTGGGTCAAACGATAAGTCTATTTTGAGCCTTTTGAGGACCCTCCATACTGCTCTCCACGGTGGTTGGACTAATTTCATTCCCGCCAGCAGCGTAGGAGGGCTCCCCTTTCTTCCCAACCTCGCCAATATTTGTTGTTGTTTGTCTTTCCGACGATGGCGATCCTTACTTGTGTGAGGTGATAACTCACTGTGGTTTTAATTTGCATTTCTCTGACGACAAGCGACGTGGGGCATCTCTTCATGTGTCTGTTGGCCGTCTGTATGTCTCTTCTGGAGAACTGTCTGTTGAGTTCCTCTGCCCATTTTAAAAAATGGGTTATTTGTTTTTTTGTTTGTTGACGAGGGTGAACTCTTTATACATTTTGGACGTCCAGCCTTTATCGGATCTGTCATTTACAAATGTATTCTCCCATACTGTAGGGTACCTTTTGGTTCTATTGATGGTGTCTTTTGCTGCACAGAAGCTTTTCAGCTTAATATAGTCCCACTTGTTCATCATTGCTGTTGTTTTCCTTGCACGGGGAGATATGTTCAAGAAGAGGACACTCATGTTTATGTCTAAGAGGATTTTGCCTACGTTTTTTTCCCAAGAGTTTTATGGTTTCCTGACTTACATTCAGGTCTTTGATCCACTTTGAATTGACTTTTGTGTATGGGGTTAGACCGTTATCCAGTTTCGTTCTCCTACATGTAGCTGTCCGGTTTTGCCAGCGCCATCTGTTGAAGAGACTGTCATTTCGCCATGGTATGTCCATGGCTCCTTGATCACCTGTCATTTGACCATATATGTTGGGGTTAATGTCTGGAGTCTCTAATCTGTTCCACTGGTCTGTGGCTCTGTTCTTGTGTCAGGATCAAATGGCCTTGATTACTATGGCTTTGCAGTTAGAGCTTGAAGTTGGGGAGTGAGATCCCCCCTGCTTTATTCTTCTTTCTCAGTATCGCTTTGGCTATTCGGGTCTTTTGTGTCTCCTTATGAATGTTTGAACTATTTGATCCAGTTCGTTGAAGAATGTTGCTGGTAATGTGATAGGGATTGAATCAAATCTGTATATTGCCTTGGGCAGGATGGCCATTTTGACGATATTAATTCTTCCTAGCCACGAGCATGGGACGAGTTTCCGTTTGTTAGTGTCCCCTTTAATTTCTCATAAGTGTGACTGGTAGTTTTCAGGGTATAGGTCTTTCACTTCCTTGGTAAGGTTTATTCCTAGGTATTTCATTCTTTCTGATGCTACTGTGAATGGAATTGTTTTCCTGATTTCTCTTTCTATTAGTTCACTGGTAGTGTATAGGAAAGCTACATATTTCTGTGTGTTAATTCTGTATCCTGCAACTTTGCTGGATTCCGATACTAGTTCCTAGTCGTCTTCGAGTGTTGTCTTTAGGGTTCTTATGTACAATATCATGTCATCTGCAAATTGTGACAGTTTAACTTCTTCTTTACCAATCTGGATTCCCTGTATTTGTTTGTTTTCTCTGACTGCCGTGGCTAAGGCCTCCAGTACTATGTTAGATAACGGTGGGGAGAGTGGGTGGGCATCCCTGTCCTCTTCCCGGTCTCAGTGGAAAAATCTTTCAGCTTCTCGCCGTTTCAGGACAGTGCTGACTGTGGGTTTATCATATATGGCCTTCATTATGTTGAGGTACTTGCCCTCCGTGCCCTTTTTTGTTGAGAGTTTGTACCGTGAATGGATGTTGAATTCTTACATGGTGAAGAGTGCAAGGGCAGTCATCACAGAAACTTTCGGTTTTGATCACGCATTACGAACTATAAACAGTCAGGTCAAATATGAATATTCGTTTGATTTTTATACTTGATTTGTATGTGATTTCCACATTTCTCCCTTATTATTATTGTTATTATTATTAATTTTTAATAAAATGCTGACGTGGTAGGTAGATGCAAGAGAAAGGTAGAAAACATCGTTTAGTGCTGTAAGAGGGCAAATGTAGATGATCAGGTGTGTGCCTATAGACTAAGTATTAATCCAAGCTAGACAGGGGCAACAAAACATCCACGGATGCAGAAGATTTCTCTCTAAACAGGGGTGGCGTGGGGTTCTAAGCCTCACCTCTGTTGATCCCCAATTTCTCACCTGATGGCCCCCCTGCGACTGTGCCTGTCTTAGGTTGTCCCTCCCTTGAGGAGTCTTACCCGTCTCTGGCTAACCAGTCATCTTCCAGGGCCATGCAGGGAAATGGAAAGTTGGTTAAGTGAGAGAGGAGCAATATTGTGTGAAAAGGTTAGCGTTTTACTTCTTTGCAGATCCATGCCCTGTGGCCTTCATGCCCAGCATTTGTCTTGAGGTATCTTCACCACTCGGAAGAATTATGATACTCGGTAATTTCGTTATGAGGCACGAATTCTACTGAAGGGTTGTAATTAGGAAGGAAGAGGCGAGGCTCTAGAAGTAGCAGAGGGAGGAAAACGTGGGAAGATCGATGATTTCTTTGACATATCTTCTTGTAGAGTAACATAAGCACGTATATAGGTTTTAAACTACTAATTAAGTTGCATACACACGTTAACACAATAGGAATACAGCTACGTAACCAGAGCAGACCTACCATTACCAGCCATCTCCAGTGAAGCCAAAAAAAAAAAAAAAAAAAAAAACACAGCTAGGCACCCTAGGCATTTGTGAAAACTTACCAGTGACACGAGGGACATTGTCTAACTGAATTTGAATAGTTTGAGAAAAAAATCAGACAAATTGAAACAACACATTCCTGGGAACTGCTCACATTCCATATGTTCTTTTAACAGTAGAGTCGCAAGATTTTGGAGTGCCGCAACCTGCACTTCCCCTAATTCGTGTTCGAGTTGCAACAGTATATATGGATCCAGTCAAATTTGTTGTTTTACTTTATGCACAGGCCAGCTTGGATATCTCCTTCTTCGTTCCAATGGCAAGGCCCAGAACCGGTGGGATGAATGCAGCTACAACTGCAACAGCGCCAGGATCTTTGTTGAAGTTTCTTGACGATCAATCATCTTCTGGAGTGACTCTTCCAGAGAACGTTGATGTTGGAAGTTCTTCTTCGTATCGTATCTTAATTCGTTTTCCGGGTAGCCAAGTTAGGCTTTGATCCTCTGTATAAACACAAACAAACCCTTTGCCCACACTCTGACATGACCTTTAAACCATTGTGAAGATCACCACACAGGAACTGCTTTTTTCTTTCTTTGAAGAGTAAGGAATACTATCAGAGAAATGTGTTTCCATAGCTGATCATCTGACACCCTTTAAGTGATCAAAATTAAGGACACTTAAGGCGTGCATTAATCGTTGATTTACAGTTACTTTGATCCTATCAGGGAGTAATTCCCCCTTTTCTTTCTTTCTTTCTTTCTTTCTTTCTTTCTTTCTTTCTTTCTTTCTTTCTTTCTTTCTTTCTTTCTTTCTTTCTTTCTTTCTTTCTTTCTTTCTTCTTTCTTTCTTTCTTGTTATCATTAATCTACAATTACATTAAGAATATTATGTTTACTAGGCTCTCCCCTAGACCAGGTCGTCCCCCACCAACCCCGTTACAGTCACTGTCCATGAGCACAGCACAATGGTTGTCGAATCGCTGCCTGCCCGTCTCTGTGCTGTGCAGCCCTCCCCTTTCTCCCACCTCCCACATTATGCATGCTAATCATAATACCCCCTTTCTTCTCCCCCCCGCCCCCCCACAAATCCCTCCTTACCCACCCATCCTCCCCAGTCCCTTTCCCTTTTGGTACCTGTTAGTCCATTCTTGGGTTCTGTGATTCTGCTGCTGTTTGGTTCCTTCAGTTTTTTGCCTTGTTCTTATACTCCACAGATGGGTGAAATCATTTGGTATTTCTCTCTCTCCGCTTGGCTTATTTCGCTGAGCATAATATCCTCTAGCTCCATCCATGTTGTTGCAAATGGTCGGATCTGTTTTCTCCTTGTGGCTGAGTAATATTCCATTGTGTATATGTACCACATCTTCTTTATCCGGTCATCTACTGATGGACACTTGGGTTGCTTCCAATTCTTGGCTATTGTAAATGGTGCTGCGATAAACATAGGGGTGCGTCTGTCTTTTCCAATCTTGAGTGCTGCGTTCTTAGGCTAAGTTCCTAGGAGTGGAATTCCTGGGTCAAACGGTAAGTCTATTTTGAGCCTTTTGAGGACCCTCCATACTGCTCTCCACGGTGGTTGGACTAATTTCATTCCCGCCAGCAGCGTAGGAGGGCTCCCCTTTCTTCCCAACCTCGCCAATATTTGTTGTTGTTTGTCTTTCCGACGATGGCGATCCTTACTTGTGTGAGGTGATAACTCACTGTGGTTTTAATTTGCATTTCTCTGACGACAAGCGACGTGGGGCATCTCTTCATGTGTCTGTTGGCCGTCTGTATGTCTCTTCTGGAGAACTGTCTGTTGAGTTCCTCTGCCCATTTTAAAAAATGGGTTATTTGTTTTTTTGTTTGTTGACGAGGGTGAACTCTTTATACATTTTGGACGTCCAGCCTTTATCGGATCTGTCATTTACAAATGTATTCTCCCATACTGTAGGGTACCTTTTGGTTCTATTGATGGTGTCTTTTGCTGCACAGAAGCTTTTCAGCTTAATATAGTCCCACTTGTTCATCATTGCTGTTGTTTTCCTTGCACGGGGAGATATGTTCAAGAAGAGGACACTCATGTTTATGTCTAAGAGGATTTTGCCTACGTTTTTTTCCCAAGAGTTTTATGGTTTCCTGACTTACATTCAGGTCTTTGATCCACTTTGAATTGACTTTTGTGTATGGGGTTAGACCGTTATCCAGTTTCGTTCTCCTACATGTAGCTGTCCGGTTTTGCCAGCGCCATCTGTTGAAGAGACTGTCATTTCGCCATGGTATGTCCATGGCTCCTTGATCACCTGTCATTTGACCATATATGTTGGGGTTAATGTCTGGAGTCTCTAATCTGTTCCACTGGTCTGTGGCTCTGTTCTTGTGTCAGGATCAAATTGCCTTGATTACTATGGCTTTGCAGTTAGAGCTTGAAGTTGGGGAGTGAGATCCCCCCTGCTTTATTCTTCTTTCTCAGTATCGCTTTGGCTATTCGGGTCTTTTGTGTCTCCTTATGAATGTTTGAACTATTTGATCCAGTTCGTTGAAGAATGTTGCTGGTAATGTGATAGGGATTGAATCAAATCTGTATATTGCCTTGGGCAGGATGGCCATTTTGACGATATTAATTCTTCCTAGCCACGAGCATGGGACGAGTTTCCGTTTGTTAGTGTCCCCTTTAATTTCTCATAAGTGTGACTGGTAGTTTTCAGGGTATAGGTCTTTCACTTCCTTGGTAAGGTTTTTTCCTAGGTATTTCATTCTTTCTGATGCTACTGTGAATGGAATTGTTTTCCTGATTTCTCTTTCTATTAGTTCACTGGTAGTGTATAGGAAAGCTACATATTTCTGTGTGTTAATTCTGTATCCTGCAACTTTGCTGGATTCCGATACTAGTTCCTAGTCGTCTTCGAGTGTTGTCTTTAGGGTTCTTATGTACAATATCATGTCATCTGCAAATTGTGACAGTTTAACTTCTTCTTTACCAATCTGGATTCCCTGTATTTGTTTGTTTTCTCTGACTGCCGTGGCTAAGGCCTCCAGTACTATGTTAGATAACGGTGGGGAGAGTGGGTGGGCATCCCTGTCCTCTTCCCGGTCTCAGTGGAAAAATCTTTCAGCTTCTCGCCGTTTCAGGACAGTGCTGACTGTGGGTTTATCATATATGGCCTTCATTATGTTGAGGTACTTGCCCTCCGTGCCCTTTTTTGTTGAGAGTTTGTACCGTGAATGGATGTTGAATTCTTACATGGTGAAGAGTGCAAGGGCAGTCATCACAGAAACTTTCGGTTTTGATCACGCATTACGAACTATAAACAGTCAGGTCAAATATGAATATTCGTTTGATTTTTATACTTGATTTGTATGTGATTTCCACATTTCTCCCTTATTATTATTGTTATTATTATTAATTTTTAATAAAATGCTGACGTGGTAGGTAGATGCAAGAGAAAGGTAGAAAACATCGTTTAGTGCTGTAAGAGGGCAAATGTAGATGATCAGGTGTGTGCCTATAGACTAAGTATTAATCCAAGCTAGACAGGGGCAACAAAACATCCACGGATGCAGAAGATTTCTCTCTAAACAGGGGTGGCGTGGGGTTCTAAGCCTCACCTCTGTTGATCCCCAATTTCTCACCTGATGGCCCCCCTGCGACTGTGCCTGTCTTAGGTTGTCCCTCCCTTGAGGAGTCTTACCCGTCTCTGGCTAACCAGTCATCTTCCAGGGCCATGCAGGGAAATGGAAAGTTGGTTAAGTGAGAGAGGAGCAATATTGTGTGAAAAGGTTAGCGTTTTACTTCTTTGCAGATCCATGCCCTGTGGCCTTCATGCCCAGCATTTGTCTTGAGGTATCTTCACCACTCGGAAGAATTATGATACTCGGTAATTTCGTTATGAGGCACGAATTCTACTGAAGGGTTGTAATTAGGAAGGAAGAGGCGAGGCTCTAGAAGTAGCAGAGGGAGGAAAACGTGGGAAGATCGATGATTTCTTTGACATATCTTCTTGTAGAGTAACATAAGCACGTATATAGGTTTTAAACTACTAATTAAGTTGCATACACACGTTAACACAATAGGAATACAGCTACGTAACCAGAGCAGACCTACCATTACCAGCCATCTCCAGTGAAGCCAAAAAAAAAAAAAAAAAAAAAAAACACAGCTAGGCACCCTAGGCATTTGTGAAAACTTACCAGTGACACGAGGGACATTGTCTAACTGAATTTGAATAGTTTGAGAAAAAAATCAGACAAATTGAAACAACACATTCCTGGGAACTGCTCACATTCCATATGTTCTTTTAACAGTAGAGTCGCAAGATTTTGGAGTGCCGCAACCTGCACTTCCCCTAATTCGTGTTCGAGTTGCAACAGTATATATGGATCCAGTCAAATTTGTTGTTTTACTTTATGCACAGGCCAGCTTGGATATCTCCTTCTTCGTTCCAATGGCAAGGCCCAGAACCGGTGGGATGAATGCAGCTACAACTGCAACAGCGCCAGGATCTTTGTTGAAGTTTCTTGACGATCAATCATCTTCTGGAGTGACTCTTCCAGAGAACGTTGATGTTGGAAGTTCTTCTTCGTATCGTATCTTAATTCGTTTTCCGGGTAGCCAAGTTAGGCTTTGATCCTCTGTATAAACACAAACAAACCCTTTGCCCACACTCTGACATGACCTTTAAACCATTGTGAAGATCACCACACAGGAACTGCTTTTTTCTTTCTTTGAAGAGTAAGGAATACTATCAGAGAAATGTGTTTCCATAGCTGATCATCTGACACCCTTTAAGTGATCAAAATTAAGGACACTTAAGGCGTGCATTAATCGTTGATTTACAGTTACTTTGATCCTATCAGGGAGTAATTCCCCCTTTTCTTTCTTTCTTTCTTCTTCTTTCTTTCTTTCTTTCTTTCTTTCTTTCTTTCTTTCTTTCTTTCTTTCTTTCTTTCTTTCTTTCTTTCTTTCTTTCTTTCTTTCTTTCTTTCTTTCTTTCTTTCTTTCTTGTTATCATTAATCTACAATTACATTAAGAATATTATGTTTACTAGGCTCTCCCCTAGACCAGGTCGTCCCCCACCAACCCCGTTACAGTCACTGTCCATGAGCACAGCACAATGGTTGTCGAATCGCTGCCTGCCCGTCTCTGTGCTGTGCAGCCCTCCCCTTTCTCCCACCTCCCACATTATGCATGCTAATCATAATACCCCCTTTCTTCTCCCCCCCGCCCCCCCACAAATCCCTCCTTACCCACCCATCCTCCCCAGTCCCTTTCCCTTTTGGTACCTGTTAGTCCATTCTTGGGTTCTGTGATTCTGCTGCTGTTTGGTTCCTTCAGTTTTTTGCCTTGTTCTTATACTCCACAGATGGGTGAAATCATTTGGTATTTCTCTCTCTCCGCTTGGCTTATTTCGCTGAGCATAATATCCTCTAGCTCCATCCATGTTGTTGCAAATGGTCGGATCTGTTTTCTCCTTGTGGCTGAGTAATATTCCATTGTGTATATGTACCACATCTTCTTTATCCGGTCATCTACTGATGGACACTTGGGTTGCTTCCAATTCTTGGCTATTGTAAATGGTGCTGCGATAAACATAGGGGTGCGTCTGTCTTTTCCAATCTTGAGTGCTGCGTTCTTAGGCTAAGTTCCTAGGAGTGGAATTCCTGGGTCAAACGGTAAGTCTATTTTGAGCCTTTTGAGGACCCTCCATACTGCTCTCCACGGTGGTTGGACTAATTTCATTCCCGCCAGCAGCGTAGGAGGGCTCCCCTTTCTTCCCAACCTCGCCAATATTTGTTGTTGTTTGTCTTTCCGACGATGGCGATCCTTACTTGTGTGAGGTGATAACTCACTGTGGTTTTAATTTGCATTTCTCTGACGACAAGCGACGTGGGGCATCTCTTCATGTGTCTGTTGGCCGTCTGTATGTCTCTTCTGGAGAACTGTCTGTTGAGTTCCTCTGCCCATTTTAAAAAATGGGTTATTTGTTTTTTTGTTTGTTGACGAGGGTGAACTCTTTATACATTTTGGACGTCCAGCCTTTATCGGATCTGTCATTTACAAATGTATTCTCCCATACTGTAGGGTACCTTTTGGTTCTATTGATGGTGTCTTTTGCTGCACAGAAGCTTTTCAGCTTAATATAGTCCCACTTGTTCATCATTGCTGTTGTTTTCCTTGCACGGGGAGATATGTTCAAGAAGAGGACACTCATGTTTATGTCTAAGAGGATTTTGCCTACGTTTTTTTCCCAAGAGTTTTATGGTTTCCTGACTTACATTCAGGTCTTTGATCCACTTTGAATTGACTTTTGTGTATGGGGTTAGACCGTTATCCAGTTTCGTTCTCCTACATGTAGCTGTCCGGTTTTGCCAGCGCCATCTGTTGAAGAGACTGTCATTTCGCCATGGTATGTCCATGGCTCCTTGATCACCTGTCATTTGACCATATATGTTGGGGTTAATGTCTGGAGTCTCTAATCTGTTCCACTGGTCTGTGGCTCTGTTCTTGTGTCAGGATCAAATTGCCTTGATTACTATGGCTTTGCAGTTAGAGCTTGAAGTTGGGGAGTGAGATCCCCCCTGCTTTATTCTTCTTTCTCAGTATCGCTTTGGCTATTCGGGTCTTTTGTGTCTCCTTATGAATGTTTGAACTATTTGATCCAGTTCGTTGAAGAATGTTGCTGGTAATGTGATAGGGATTGAATCAAATCTGTATATTGCCTTGGGCAGGATGGCCATTTTGACGATATTAATTCTTCCTAGCCACGAGCATGGGACGAGTTTCCGTTTGTTAGTGTCCCCTTTAATTTCTCATAAGTGTGACTGGTAGTTTTCAGGGTATAGGTCTTTCACTTCCTTGGTAAGGTTTATTCCTAGGTATTTCATTCTTTCTGATGCTACTGTGAATGGAATTGTTTTCCTGATTTCTCTTTCTATTAGTTCACTGGTAGTGTATAGGAAAGCTACATATTTCTGTGTGTTAATTCTGTATCCTGCAACTTTGCTGGATTCCGATACTAGTTCCTAGTCGTCTTCGAGTGTTGTCTTTAGGGTTCTTATGTACAATATCATGTCATCTGCAAATTGTGACAGTTTAACTTCTTCTTTACCAATCTGGATTCCCTGTATTTGTTTGTTTTCTCTGACTGCCGTGGCTAAGGCCTCCAGTACTATGTTAGATAACGGTGGGGAGAGTGGGTGGGCATCCCTGTCCTCTTCCCGGTCTCAGTGGAAAAATCTTTCAGCTTCTCGCCGTTTCAGGACAGTGCTGACTGTGGGTTTATCATATATGGCCTTCATTATGTTGAGGTACTTGCCCTCCGTGCCCTTTTTTGTTGAGAGTTTGTACCGTGAATGGATGTTGAATTCTTACATGGTGAAGAGTGCAAGGGCAGTCATCACAGAAACTTTCGGTTTTGATCACGCATTACGAACTATAAACAGTCAGGTCAAATATGAATATTCGTTTGATTTTTATACTTGATTTGTATGTGATTTCCACATTTCTCCCTTATTATTATTGTTATTATTATTAATTTTTAATAAAATGCTGACGTGGTAGGTAGATGCAAGAGAAAGGTAGAAAACATCGTTTAGTGCTGTAAGAGGGCAAATGTAGATGATCAGGTGTGTGCCTATAGACTAAGTATTAATCCAAGCTAGACAGGGGCAACAAAACATCCACGGATGCAGAAGATTTCTCTCTAAACAGGGGTGGCGTGGGGTTCTAAGCCTCACCTCTGTTGATCCCCAATTTCTCACCTGATGGCCCCCCTGCGACTGTGCCTGTCTTAGGTTGTCCCTCCCTTGAGGAGTCTTACCCGTCTCTGGCTAACCAGTCATCTTCCAGGGCCATGCAGGGAAATGGAAAGTTGGTTAAGTGAGAGAGGAGCAATATTGTGTGAAAAGGTTAGCGTTTTACTTCTTTGCAGATCCATGCCCTGTGGCCTTCATGCCCAGCATTTGTCTTGAGGTATCTTCACCACTCGGAAGAATTATGATACTCGGTAATTTCGTTATGAGGCACGAATTCTACTGAAGGGTTGTAATTAGGAAGGAAGAGGCGAGGCTCTAGAAGTAGCAGAGGGAGGAAAACGTGGGAAGATCGATGATTTCTTTGACATATCTTCTTGTAGAGTAACATAAGCACGTATATAGGTTTTAAACTACTAATTAAGTTGCATACACACGTTAACACAATAGGAATACAGCTACGTAACCAGAGCAGACCTACCATTACCAGCCATCTCCAGTGAAGCCAAAAAAAAAAAAAAAAAAAAAAACACAGCTAGGCACCCTAGGCATTTGTGAAAACTTACCAGTGACACGAGGGGACATTGTCTAACTGAATTTGAATAGTTTGAGAAAAAAATCAGACAAATTGAAACAACACATTCCTGGGGAACTGCTCACATTCCATATGTTCTTTTAACAGTAGAGTCGCAAGATTTTGGAGTGCCGCAACCTGCACTTCCCCTAATTCGTGTTCGAGTTGCAACAGTATATATGGATCCAGTCAAATTTGTTGTTTTACTTTATGCACAGGCCAGCTTGGATATCTCCTTCTTCGTTCCAATGGCAAGGCCCAGAACCGGTGGGATGAATGCAGCTACAACTGCAACAGCGCCAGGATCTTTGTTGAAGTTTCTTGACGATCAATCATCTTCTGGAGTGACTCTTCCACGTTGATGTTGGAAGTTCTTCTTCGTATCGTATCTTAATTCGTTTTCCGGGTAGCCAAGTTAGGCTTTGATGATCCTCTGTATAAACACAAACAAACCCTTTGCCCACACTCTGACATGACCTTTAAACCATTGTGAAGATCACCACACAGGAACTGCTTTTTTCTTTCTTTGAAGAGTAAGGAATACTATCAGAGAAATGTGTTTCCATAGCTGATCATCTGACACCCTTTAAGTGATCAAAATTAAGGACACTTAAGGCGTGCATTAATCGTTGATTTACAGTTACTTTGATCCTATCAGGGAGTAATTCCCCCTTTTCTTTCTTTCTTTCTTTCTTTCCTTCTTTCTTTCTTTCTTTCTTTCTTTCTTTCTTTCTTTCTTTCTTTCTTTCTTTCTTTCTTTCTTTCTTTCTTCTTTCTTTCTTTCTCTGTTATCATTAATCTACAATTACATTAAGAATATTATGTTTACTAGGCTCTCCCCTAGACCAGGTCGTCCCCCACCAACCCCGTTACAGTCACTGTCCATGAGCACAGCACAATGGTTGTCGAATCGCTGCCTGCCCGTCTCTGTGCTGTGCAGCCCTCCCCTTTCTCCCACCTCCCACATTATGCATGCTAATCATAATACCCCCTTTCTTCTCCCCCCCGCCCCCCCACAAATCCCTCCCTACCCACCCATCCTCCCCAGTCCCTTTCCCTTTTGGTACCTGTTAGTCCATTCTTGGGTTCTGTGATTCTGCTGCTGTTTGGTTCCTTCAGTTTTTTGCCTTGTTCTTATACTCCACAGATGGGTGAAATCATTTGGTATTTCTCTCTCTCCGCTTGGCTTATTTCGCTGAGCATAATATCCTCTAGCTCCATCCATGTTGTTGCAAATGGTCGGATCTGTTTTCTCCTTGTGGCTGAGTAATATTCCATTGTGTATATGTACCACATCTTCTTTATCCGGTCATCTACTGATGGACACTTGGGTTGCTTCCAATTCTTGGCTATTGTAAATGGTGCTGCGATAAACATAGGGGTGCGTCTGTCTTTTCCAAACTTGAGTGCTGCGTTCTTAGGCTAAGTTCCTAGGAGTGGAATTCCTGGGTCAAACGGTAAGTCTATTTTGAGCCTTTTGAGGACCCTCCATACTGCTCTCCACGGTGGTTGGACTAATTTCATTCCCGCCAGCAGCGTAGGAGGGCTCCCCTTTCTTCCCAACCTCGCCAATATTTGTTGTTGTTTGTCTTTCCGACGATGGCGATCCTTACTTGTGTGAGGTGATAACTCACTGTGGTTTTAATTTGCATTTCTCTGACGACAAGCGACGTGGGGCATCTCTTCATGTGTCTGTTGGCCGTCTGTATGTCTCTTCTGGAGAACTGTCTGTTGAGTTCCTCTGCCCATTTTAAAAAATGGGTTATTTGTTTTTTTGTTTGTTGACGAGGGTGAACTCTTTATACATTTTGGACGTCCAGCCTTTATCGGATCTGTCATTTACAAATGTATTCTCCCATACTGTAGGGTACCTTTTGGTTCTATTGATGGTGTCTTTTGCTGCACAGAAGCTTTTCAGCTTAATATAGTCCCACTTGTTCATCATTGCTGTTGTTTTCCTTGCACGGGGAGATATGTTCAAGAAGAGGACACTCATGTTTATGTCTAAGAGGATTTTGCCTACGTTTTTTTCCCAAGAGTTTTATGGTTTCCTGACTTACATTCAGGTCTTTGATCCACTTTGAATTGACTTTTGTGTATGGGGTTAGACCGTTATCCAGTTTCGTTCTCCTACATGTAGCTGTCCGGTTTTGCCAGCGCCATCTGTTGAAGAGACTGTCATTTCGCCATGGTATGTCCATGGCTCCTTGATCACCTGTCATTTGACCATATATGTTGGGGTTAATGTCTGGAGTCTCTAATCTGTTCCACTGGTCTGTGGCTCTGTTCTTGTGTCAGGATCAAATTGCCTTGATTACTATGGCTTTGCAGTTAGAGCTTGAAGTTGGGGAGTGAGATCCCCCCTGCTTTATTCTTCTTTCTCAGTATCGCTTTGGCTATTCGGGTCTTTTGTGTCTCCTTATGAATGTTTGAACTATTTGATCCAGTTCGTTGAAGAATGTTGCTGGTAATGTGATAGGGATTGAATCAAATCTGTATATTGCCTTGGGCAGGATGGCCATTTTGACGATATTAATTCTTCCTAGCCACGAGCATGGGACGAGTTTCCGTTTGTTAGTGTCCCCTTTAATTTCTCATAAGTGTGACTGGTAGTTTTCAGGGTATAGGTCTTTCACTTCCTTGGTAAGGTTTATTCCTAGGTATTTCATTCTTTCTGATGCTACTGTGAATGGAATTGTTTTCCTGATTTCTCTTTCTATTAGTTCACTGGTAGTGTATAGGAAAGCTACATATTTCTGTGTGTTAATTCTGTATCCTGCAACTTTGCTGGATTCCGATACTAGTTCCTAGTCGTCTTCGAGTGTTGTCTTTAGGGTTCTTATGTACAATATCATGTCATCTGCAAATTGTGACAGTTTAACTTCTTCTTTACCAATCTGGATTCCCTGTATTTGTTTGTTTTCTCTGACTGCCGTGGCTAAGGCCTCCAGTACTATGTTAGATAACGGTGGGGAGAGTGGGTGGGCATCCCTGTCCTCTTCCCGGTCTCAGTGGAAAAATCTTTCAGCTTCTCGCCGTTTCAGGACAGTGCTGGCTGTGGGTTTATCATATATGGCCTTCATTATGTTGAGGTACTTGCCCTCCGTGCCCTTTTTTGTTGAGAGTTTGTACCGTGAATGGATGTTGAATTCTTACATGGTGAAGAGTGCAAGGGCAGTCATCACAGAAACTTTCGGTTTTGATCACGCATTACGAACTATAAACAGTCAGGTCAAATATGAATATTCGTTTGATTTTTATACTTGATTTGTATGTGATTTCCACATTTCTCCCTTATTATTATTGTTATTATTATTAATTTTTAATAAAATGCTGACGTGGTAGGTAGATGCAAGAGAAAGGTAGAAAACATCGTTTAGTGCTGTAAGAGGGCAAATGTAGATGATCAGGTGTGTGCCTATAGACTAAGTATTAATCCAAGCTAGACAGGGGCAACAAAACATCCACGGATGCAGAAGATTTCTCTCTAAACAGGGGTGGCGTGGGGTTCTAAGCCTCACCTCTGTTGATCCCCAATTTCTCACCTGATGGCCCCCCTGCGACTGTGCCTGTCTTAGGTTGTCCCTCCCTTGAGGAGTCTTACCCGTCTCTACCAGTCATCTTCCAGGGCCATGCAGGGAAATGGAAAGTTGGTTAAGTGAGAGAGGAGCAATATTGTGTGAAAAGGTTAGCGTTTTACTTCTTTGCAGATCCATGCCCTGTGGCCTTCATGCCCAGCATTTGTCTTGAGGTATCTTCACCACTCGGAAGAATTATGATACTCGGTAATTTCGTTATGAGGCACGAATTCTACTGAAGGGTTGTAATTAGGAAGGAAGAGGCGAGGCTCTAGAAGTAGCAGAGGGAGGAAAACGTGGGAAGATCGATGATTTCTTTGACATATCTTCTTGTAGAGTAACATAAGCACGTATATAGGTTTTAAACTACTAATTAAGTTGCATACACACGTTAACACAATAGGAATACAGCTACGTAACCAGAGCAGACCTACCATTACCAGCCATCTCCAGTGAAGCCAAAAAAAAAAAAAAAAAAAAAAAACACAGCTAGGCACCCTAGGCATTTGTGAAAACTTACCAGTGACACGAGGGACATTGTCTAACTGAATTTGAATAGTTTGAGAAAAAAATCAGACAAATTGAAACAACACATTCCTGGGAACTGCTCACATTCCATATGTTCTTTTAACAGTAGAGTCGCAAGATTTTGGAGTGCCGCAACCTGCACTTCCCCTAATTCGTGTTCGAGTTGCAACAGTATATATGGATCCAGTCAAATTTGTTGTTTTACTTTATGCACAGGCCAGCTTGGATATCTCCTTCTTCGTTCCAATGGCAAGGCCCAGAACCGGTGGGATGAATGCAGCTACAACTGCAACAGCGCCAGGATCTTTGTTGAAGTTTCTTGACGATCAATCATCTTCTGGAGTGACTCTTCCAGAGAACGTTGATGTTGGAAGTTCTTCTTCGTATCGTATCTTAATTCGTTTTCCGGGTAGCCAAGTTAGGCTTTGATCCTCTGTATAAACACAAACAAACCCTTTGCCCACACTCTGACATGACCTTTAAACCATTGTGAAGATCACCACACAGGAACTGCTTTTTTCTTTCTTTGAAGAGTAAGGAATACTATCAGAGAAATGTGTTTCCATAGCTGATCATCTGACACCCTTTAAGTGATCAAAATTAAGGACACTTAAGGCGTGCATTAATCGTTGATTTACAGTTACTTTGATCCTATCAGGGAGTAATTCCCCCTTTTCTTTCTTTCTTTCTTTCTTTCTTTCCTTCTTTCTTTCTTTCTTTCTTTCTTTCTTTCTTCTTTCTTTCTTTCTTTCTTTCTTTCTTTCTTTCTTCTCTTCTTTCTTTCTTGTTATCATTAATCTACAATTACATTAAGAATATTATGTTTACTAGGCTCTCCCCTAGACCAGGTCGTCCCCCACCAACCCCGTTACAGTCACTGTCCATGAGCACAGCACAATGGTTGTCGAATCGCTGCCTGCCCGTCTCTGTGCTGTGCAGCCCTCCCCTTTCTCCCACCTCCCACATTATGCATGCTAATCATAATACCCCCTTTCTTCTCCCCCCCGCCCCCCCACAAATCCCTCCCTACCCACCCATCCTCCCCAGTCCCTTTCCCTTTTGGTACCTGTTAGTCCATTCTTGGGTTCTGTGATTCTGCTGCTGTTTGGTTCCTTCAGTTTTTTGCCTTGTTCTTATACTCCACAGATGGGTGAAATCATTTGGTATTTCTCTCTCTCCGCTTGGCTTATTTCGCTGAGCATAATATCCTCTAGCTCCATCCATGTTGTTGCAAATGGTCGGATCTGTTTTCTCCTTGTGGCTGAGTAATATTCCATTGTGTATATGTACCACATCTTCTTTATCCGGTCATCTACTGATGGACACTTGGGTTGCTTCCAATTCTTGGCTATTGTAAATGGTGCTGCGATAAACATAGGGGTGCGTCTGTCTTTTCCAAACTTGAGTGCTGCGTTCTTAGGCTAAGTTCCTAGGAGTGGAATTCCTGGGTCAAACGGTAAGTCTATTTTGAGCCTTTTGAGGACCCTCCATACTGCTCTCCACGGTGGTTGGACTAATTTCATTCCCGCCAGCAGCGTAGGAGGGCTCCCCTTTCTTCCCAACCTCGCCAATATTTGTTGTTGTTTGTCTTTCCGACGATGGCGATCCTTACTTGTGTGAGGTGATAACTCACTGTGGTTTTAATTTGCATTTCTCTGACGACAAGCGACGTGGGGCATCTCTTCATGTGTCTGTTGGCCGTCTGTATGTCTCTTCTGGAGAACTGTCTGTTGAGTTCCTCTGCCCATTTTAAAAAATGGGTTATTTGTTTTTTTGTTTGTTGACGAGGGTGAACTCTTTATACATTTTGGACGTCCAGCCTTTATCGGATCTGTCATTTACAAATGTATTCTCCCATACTGTAGGGTACCTTTTGGTTCTATTGATGGTGTCTTTTGCTGCACAGAAGCTTTTCAGCTTAATATAGTCCCACTTGTTCATCATTGCTGTTGTTTTCCTTGCACGGGGAGATATGTTCAAGAAGAGGACACTCATGTTTATGTCTAAGAGGATTTTGCCTACGTTTTTTTCCCAAGAGTTTTATGGTTTCCTGACTTACATTCAGGTCTTTGATCCACTTTGAATTGACTTTTGTGTATGGGGTTAGACCGTTATCCAGTTTCGTTCTCCTACATGTAGCTGTCCGGTTTTGCCAGCGCCATCTGTTGAAGAGACTGTCATTTCGCCATGGTATGTC
Source organism: Manis pentadactyla (assembly GCF_030020395.1). NCBI lineage: Eukaryota > Metazoa > Chordata > Mammalia > Pholidota > Manidae > Manis > Manis pentadactyla. The sequence continues at coordinate 56,035 of NW_026644693.1, read as the reverse complement.
CATGGCTCCTTGATCACCTGTCATTTGACCATATATGTTGGGGTTAATGTCTGGAGTCTCTAATCTGTTCCACTGGTCTGTGGCTCTGTTCTTGTGTCAGGATCAAATGGCCTTGATTACTATGGCTTTGCAGTTAGAGCTTGAAGTTGGGGAGTGAGATCCCCCCTGCTTTATTCTTCTTTCTCAGTATCGCTTTGGCTATTCGGGTCTTTTGTGTCTCCTTATGAATGTTTGAACTATTTGATCCAGTTCGTTGAAGAATGTTGCTGGTAATGTGATAGGGATTGAATCAAATCTGTATATTGCCTTGGCAGGATGGCCATTTTGACGATATTAATTCTTCCTAGCCACGAGCATGGGACGAGTTTCCGTTTGTTAGTGTCCCCTTTAATTTCTCATAAGTGTGACTGGTAGTTTTCAGGGTATAGGTCTTTCACTTCCTTGGTAAGGTTTATTCCTAGGTATTTCATTCTTTCTGATGCTACTGTGAATGGAATTGTTTTCCTGATTTCTCTTTCTATTAGTTCACTGGTAGTGTATAGGAAAGCTACATATTTCTGTGTGTTAATTCTGTATCCTGCAACTTTGCTGGATTCCGATACTAGTTCCTAGTCGTCTTCGAGTGTTGTCTTTAGGGTTCTTATGTACAATATCATGTCATCTGCAAATTGTGACAGTTTAACTTCTTCTTTACCAATCTGGATTCCCTGTATTTGTTTGTTTTCTCTGACTGCCGTGGCTAAGGCTTCCAGTACTATGTTAGATAACGGTGGGGAGAGTGGGTGGGCATCCCTGTCCTCTTCCCGGTCTCAGTGGAAAAATCTTTCAGCTTCTCGCCGTTTCAGGACAGTGCTGGCTGTGGGTTTATCATATATGGCCTTCATTATGTTGAGGTACTTGCCCTCCGTGCCCTTTTTTGTTGAGAGTTTGTACCGTGAATGGATGTTGAATTCTTACATGGTGAAGAGTGCAAGGGCAGTCATCACAGAAACTTTCGGTTTTGATCACGCATTACGAACTATAAACAGTCAGGTCAAATATGAATATTCGTTTGATTTTTATACTTGATTTGTATGTGATTTCCACATTTCTCCCTTATTATTATTGTTATTATTATTAATTTTTAATAAAATGCTGACGTGGTAGGTAGATGCAAGAGAAAGGTAGAAAACATCGTTTAGTGCTGTAAGAGGGCAAATGTAGATGATCAGGTGTGTGCCTATAGACTAAGTATTAATCCAAGCTAGACAGGGGCAACAAAACATCCACGGATGCAGAAGATTTCTCTCTAAACAGGGGTGGCGTGGGGTTCTAAGCCTCACCTCTGTTGATCCCCAATTTCTCACCTGATGGCCCCCCTGCGACTGTGCCTGTCTTAGGTTGTCCCTCCCTTGAGGAGTCTTACCCGTCTCTGGCTAACCAGTCATCTTCCAGGGCCATGCAGGGAAATGGAAAGTTGGTTAAGTGAGAGAGGAGCAATATTGTGTGAAAAGGTTAGCGTTTTACTTCTTTGCAGATCCATGCCCTGTGGCCTTCATGCCCAGCATTTGTCTTGAGGTATCTTCACCACTCGGAAGAATTATGATACTCGGTAATTTCGTTATGAGGCACGAATTCTACTGAAGGGTTGTAATTAGGAAGGAAGAGGCGAGGCTCTAGAAGTAGCAGAGGGAGGAAAACGTGGGAAGATCGATGATTTCTTTGACATATCTTCTTGTAGAGTAACATAAGCACGTATATAGGTTTTAAACTACTAATTAAGTTGCATACACACGTTAACACAATAGGAATACAGCTACGTAACCAGAGCAGACCTACCATTACCAGCCATCTCCAGTGAAGCCAAAAAAAAAAAAAAAAAAAAAAAAACACAGCTAGGCACCCTAGGCATTTGTGAAAACTTACCAGTGACACGAGGGACATTGTCTAACTGAATTTGAATAGTTTGAGAAAAAAATCAGACAAATTGAAACAACACATTCCTGGGAACTGCTCACATTCCATATGTTCTTTTAACAGTAGAGTCGCAAGATTTTGGAGTGCCGCAACCTGCACTTCCCCTAATTCGTGTTCGAGTTGCAACAGTATATATGGATCCAGTCAAATTTGTTGTTTTACTTTATGCACAGGCCAGCTTGGATATCTCCTTCTTCGTTCCAATGGCAAGGCCCAGAACCGGTGGGATGAATGCAGCTACAACTGCAACAGCGCCAGGATCTTTGTTGAAGTTTCTTGACGATCAATCATCTTCTGGAGTGACTCTTCCAGAGAACGTTGATGTTGGAAGTTCTTCTTCGTATCGTATCTTAATTCGTTTTCCGGGTAGCCAAGTTAGGCTTTGATCCTCTGTATAAACACAAACAAACCCTTTGCCCACACTCTGACATGACCTTTAAACCATTGTGAAGATCACCACACAGGAACTGCTTTTTTCTTTCTTTGAAGAGTAAGGAATACTATCAGAGAAATGTGTTTCCATAGCTGATCATCTGACACCCTTTAAGTGATCAAAATTAAGGACACTTAAGGCGTGCATTAATCGTTGATTTACAGTTACTTTGATCCTATCAGGGAGTAATTCCCCCTTTTCTTTCTTTCTTTCTTTCTTTCCTTCTTTCTTTCTTTCTTTCTTTCTTTCTTTCTTTCTTTCTTTCTTTCTTTCTTTCTTTCTTTCTTGTTATCATTAATCTACAATTACATTAAGAATATTATGTTTACTAGGCTCTCCCCTAGACCAGGTCGTCCCCCACCAACCCCGTTACAGTCACTGTCCATGAGCACAGCACAATGGTTGTCGAATCGCTGCCTGCCCGTCTCTGTGCTGTGCAGCCTCCCCTTTCTCCCACCTCCCACATTATGCATGCTAATCATAATACCCCCTTTCTCTTCTCCCCCCGCCCCCCCACAAATCCCTCCTTACCCACCCATCCTCCCCAGTCCCTTTCCCTTTTGGTACCTGTTAGTCCATTCTTGGGTTCTGTGATTCTGCTGCTGTTTGGTTCCTTCAGTTTTTTGCCTTGTTCTTATACTCCACAGATGGGTGAAATCATTTGGTATTTCTCTCTCTCCGCTTGGCTTATTTCGCTGAGCATAATATCCTCTAGCTCCATCCATGTTGTTGCAAATGGTCGGATCTGTTTTCTCCTTGTGGCTGAGTAATATTCCATTGTGTATATGTACCACATCTTCTTTATCCGGTCATCTACTGATGGACACTTGGGTTGCTTCCAATTCTTGGCTATTGTAAATGGTGCTGCGATAAACATAGGGGTGCGTCTGTCTTTTCCAATCTTGAGTGCTGCGTTCTTAGGCTAAGTTCCTAGGAGTGGAATTCCTGGGTCAAACGGTAAGTCTATTTTGAGCCTTTTGAGGACCCTCCATACTGCTCTCCACGGTGGTTGGACTAATTTCATTCCCGCCAGCAGCGTAGGAGGGCTCCCCTTTCTTCCCAACCTCGCCAATATTTGTTGTTGTTTGTCTTTCCGACGATGGCGATCCTTACTTGTGTGAGGTGATAACTCACTGTGGTTTTAATTTGCATTTCTCTGACGACAAGCGACGTGGGGCATCTCTTCATGTGTCTGTTGGCCGTCTGTATGTCTCTTCTGGAGAACTGTCTGTTGAGTTCCTCTGCCCATTTAAAAATGGGTTATTTGTTTTTTTGTTTGTTGACGAGGGTGAACTCTTTATACATTTTGGACGTCCAGCCTTTATCGGATCTGTCATTTACAAATGTATTCTCCCATACTGTAGGGTACCTTTTGGTTCTATTGATGGTGTCTTTTGCTGCACAGAAGCTTTTCAGCTTAATATAGTCCCACTTGTTCATCATTGCTGTTGTTTTCCTTGCACGGGGAGATATGTTCAAGAAGAGGACACTCATGTTTATGTCTAAGAGGATTTTGCCTACGTTTTTTTCCCAAGAGTTTTATGGTTTCCTGACTTACATTCAGGTCTTTGATCCACTTTGAATTGACTTTTGTGTATGGGGTTAGACCGTTATCCAGTTTCGTTCTCCTACATGTAGCTGTCCGGTTTTGCCAGCGCCATCTGTTGAAGAGACTGTCATTTCGCCATGGTATGTCCATGGCTCCTTGATCACCTGTCATTTGACCATATATGTTGGGGTTAATGTCTGGAGTCTCTAATCTGTTCCACTGGTCTGTGGCTCTGTTCTTGTGTCAGGATCAAATGGCCTTGATTACTATGGCTTTGCAGTTAGAGCTTGAAGTTGGGGAGTGAGATCCCCCCTGCTTTATTCTTCTTTCTCAGTATCGCTTTGGCTATTCGGGTCTTTTGTGTCTCCTTATGAATGTTTGAACTATTTGATCCAGTTCGTTGAAGAATGTTGCTGGTAATGTGATAGGGATTGAATCAAATCTGTATATTGCCTTGGGCAGGATGGCCATTTTGACGATATTAATTCTTCCTAGCCACGAGCATGGGACGAGTTTCCGTTTGTTAGTGTCCCCTTTAATTTCTCATAAGTGTGACTGGTAGTTTTCAGGGTATAGGTCTTTCACTTCCTTGGTAAGGTTTATTCTAGGTATTTCATTCTTTCTGATGCTACTGTGAATGGAATTGTTTTCCTGATTTCTCTTTCTATTAGTTCACTGGTAGTGTATAGGAAAGCTACATATTTCTGTGTGTTAATTCTGTATCCTGCAACTTTGCTGGATTCCGATACTAGTTCCTAGTCGTCTTCGAGTGTTGTCTTTAGGGTTCTTATGTACAATATCATGTCATCTGCAAATTGTGACAGTTTAACTTCTTCTTTACCAATCTGGATTCCCTGTATTTGTTTGTTTTCTCTGACTGCCGTGGCTAAGGCTTCCAGTACTATGTTAGATAACGGTGGGGAGAGTGGGTGGGCATCCCTGTCCTCTTCCCGGTCTCAGTGGAAAAATCTTTCAGCTTCTCGCCGTTTCAGGACAGTGCTGGCTGTGGGTTTATCATATATGGCCTTCATTATGTTGAGGTACTTGCCCTCCGTGCCCTTTTTTGTTGAGAGTTTGTACCGTGAATGGATGTTGAATTCTTACATGGTGAAGAGTGCAAGGGCAGTCATCACAGAAACTTTCGGTTTTGATCACGCATTACGAACTATAAACAGTCAGGTCAAATATGAATATTCGTTTGATTTTTATACTTGATTTGTATGTGATTTCCACATTTCTCCCTTATTATTATTGTTATTATTATTAATTTTTAATAAAATGCTGACGTGGTAGGTAGATGCAAGAGAAAGGTAGAAAACATCGTTTAGTGCTGTAAGAGGGCAAATGTAGATGATCAGGTGTGTGCCTATAGACTAAGTATTAATCCAAGCTAGACAGGGGCAACAAAACATCCACGGATGCAGAAGATTTCTCTCTAAACAGGGGTGGCGTGGGGTTCTAAGCCTCACCTCTGTTGATCCCCAATTTCTCACCTGATGGCCCCCCTGCGACTGTGCCTGTCTTAGGTTGTCCCTCCCTTGAGGAGTCTTACCCGTCTCTGGCTAACCAGTCATCTTCCAGGGCCATGCAGGGAAATGGAAAGTTGGTTAAGTGAGAGAGGAGCAATATTGTGTGAAAAGGTTAGCGTTTTACTTCTTTGCAGATCCATGCCCTGTGGCCTTCATGCCCAGCATTTGTCTTGAGGTATCTTCACCACTCGGAAGAATTATGATACTCGGTAATTTCGTTATGAGGCACGAATTCTACTGAAGGGTTGTAATTAGGAAGGAAGAGGCGAGGCTCTAGAAGTAGCAGAGGGAGGAAAACGTGGGAAGATCGATGATTTCTTTGACATATCTTCTTGTAGAGTAACATAAGCACGTATATAGGTTTTAAACTACTAATTAAGTTGCATACACACGTTAACACAATAGGAATACAGCTACGTAACCAGAGCAGACCTACCATTACCAGCCATCTCCAGTGAAGCCAAAAAAAAAAAAAAAAAAAAAAAAACACAGCTAGGCACCCTAGGCATTTGTGAAAACTTACCAGTGACACGAGGGACATTGTCTAACTGAATTTGAATAGTTTGAGAAAAAAATCAGACAAATTGAAACAACACATTCCTGGGAACTGCTCACATTCCATATGTTCTTTTAACAGTAGAGTCGCAAGATTTTGGAGTGCCGCAACCTGCACTTCCCCTAATTCGTGTTCGAGTTGCAACAGTATATATGGATCCAGTCAAATTTGTTGTTTTACTTTATGCACAGGCCAGCTTGGATATCTCCTTCTTCGTTCCAATGGCAAGGCCCAGAACCGGTGGGATGAATGCAGCTACAACTGCAACAGCGCCAGGATCTTTGTTGAAGTTTCTTGACGATCAATCATCTTCTGGAGTGACTCTTCCAGAGAACGTTGATGTTGGAAGTTCTTCTTCGTATCGTATCTTAATTCGTTTTCCGGGTAGCCAAGTTAGGCTTTGATCCTCTGTATAAACACAAACAAACCCTTTGCCCACACTCTGACATGACCTTTAAACCATTGTGAAGATCACCACACAGGAACTGCTTTTTTCTTTCTTTGAAGAGTAAGGAATACTATCAGAGAAATGTGTTTCCATAGCTGATCATCTGACACCCTTTAAGTGATCAAAATTAAGGACACTTAAGGCGTGCATTAATCGTTGATTTACAGTTACTTTGATCCTATCAGGGAGTAATTCCCCCTTTTCTTTCTTTCTTTCTTTCTTTCTTTCTTTCTTTCTTTCTTTCTTTCTTTCTTTCTTTCTTTCTTTCTTTCTTTCTTTCTTTCTTTCTTCTTTCTTTCTTTCTTGTTATCATTAATCTACAATTACATTAAGAATATTATGTTTACTAGGCTCTCCCCTAGACCAGGTCGTCCCCCACCAACCCCGTTACAGTCACTGTCCATGAGCACAGCACAATGGTTGTCGAATCGCTGCCTGCCCGTCTCTGTGCTGTGCAGCCCTCCCCTTTCTCCCACCTCCCACATTATGCATGCTAATCATAATACCCCCTTTCTTCTCCCCCCCGCCCCCCCACAAATCCCTCCCTACCCACCCATCCTCCCCAGTCCCTTTCCCTTTTGGTACCTGTTAGTCCATTCTTGGGTTCTGTGATTCTGCTGCTGTTTGGTTCCTTCAGTTTTTTGCCTTGTTCTTATACTCCACAGATGGGTGAAATCATTTGGTATTTCTCTCTCTCCGCTTGGCTTATTTCGCTGAGCATAATATCCTCTAGCTCCATCCATGTTGTTGCAAATGGTCGGATCTGTTTTCTCCTTGTGGCTGAGTAATATTCCATTGTGTATATGTACCACATCTTCTTTATCCGGTCATCTACTGATGGACACTTGGGTTGCTTCCAATTCTTGGCTATTGTAAATGGTGCTGCGATAAACATAGGGGTGCGTCTGTCTTTTCCAAACTTGAGTGCTGCGTTCTTAGGCTAAGTTCCTAGGAGTGGAATTCCTGGGTCAAACGGTAAGTCTATTTTGAGCCTTTTGAGGACCCTCCATACTGCTCTCCACGGTGGTTGGACTAATTTCATTCCCGCCAGCAGCGTAGGAGGGCTCCCTTTCTTCCCAACCTCGCCAATATTTGTTGTTGTTTGTCTTTCCGACGATGGCGATCCTTACTTGTGTGAGGTGATAACTCACTGTGGTTTTAATTTGCATTTCTCTGACGACAAGCGACGTGGGGCATCTCTTCATGTGTCTGTTGGCCGTCTGTATGTCTCTTCTGGAGAACTGTCTGTTGAGTTCCTCTGCCCATTTTAAAAAATGGGTTATTTGTTTTTTTGTTTGTTGACGAGGGTGAACTCTTTATACATTTTGGACGTCCAGCCTTTATCGGATCTGTCATTTACAAATGTATTCTCCCATACTGTAGGGTACCTTTTGGTTCTATTGATGGTGTCTTTTGCTGCACAGAAGCTTTTCAGCTTAATATAGTCCCACTTGTTCATCATTGCTGTTGTTTTCCTTGCACGGGGAGATATGTTCAAGAAGAGGACACTCATGTTTATGTCTAAGAGGATTTTGCCTACGTTTTTTCCCAAGAGTTTTATGGTTTCCTGACTTACATTCAGGTCTTTGATCCACTTTGAATTGACTTTTGTGTATGGGGTTAGACCGTTATCCAGTTTCGTTCTCCTACATGTAGCTGTCCGGTTTTGCCAGCGCCATCTGTTGAAGAGACTGTCATTTCGCCATGGTATGTCCATGGCTCCTTGATCACCTGTCATTTGACCATATATGTTGGGGTTAATGTCTGGAGTCTCTAATCTGTTCCACTGGTCTGTGGCTCTGTTCTTGTGTCAGGATCAAATTGCCTTGATTACTATGGCTTTGCAGTTAGAGCTTGAAGTTGGGGAGTGAGATCCCCCCTGCTTTATTCTTCTTTCTCAGTATCGCTTTGGCTATTCGGGTCTTTTGTGTCTCCTTATGAATGTTTGAACTATTTGATCCAGTTCGTTGAAGAATGTTGCTGGTAATGTGATAGGGATTGAATCAAATCTGTATATTGCCTTGGGCAGGATGGCCATTTTGACGATATTAATTCTTCCTAGCCACGAGCATGGGACGAGTTTCCGTTTGTTAGTGTCCCCTTTAATTTCTCATAAGTGTGACTGGTAGTTTTCAGGGTATAGGTCTTTCACTTCCTTGGTAAGGTTTATTCCTAGGTATTTCATTCTTTCTGATGCTACTGTGAATGGAATTGTTTTCCTGATTTCTCTTTCTATTAGTTCACTGGTAGTGTATAGGAAAGCTACATATTTCTGTGTGTTAATTCTGTATCCTGCAACTTTGCTGGATTCCGATACTAGTTCCTAGTCGTCTTCGAGTGTTGTCTTTAGGGTTCTTATGTACAATATCATGTCATCTGCAAATTGTGACAGTTTAACTTCTTCTTTACCAATCTTCCCTGTATTTGTTTGTTTTCTCTGACTGCCGTGGCTAAGGCCTCCAGTACTATGTTAGATAACGGTGGGGAGAGTGGGTGGGCATCCCTGTCCTCTTCCCGGTCTCAGTGGAAAAATCTTTCAGCTTCTCGCCGTTTCAGGACAGTGCTGGCTGTGGGTTTATCATATATGGCCTTCATTATGTTGAGGTACTTGCCCTCCGTGCCCTTTTTTGTTGAGAGTTTGTACCGTGAATGGATGTTGAATTCTTACATGGTGAAGAGTGCAAGGGCAGTCATCACAGAAACTTTCGGTTTTGATCACGCATTACGAACTATAAACAGTCAGGTCAAATATGAATATTCGTTTGATTTTTATACTTGATTTGTATGTGATTTCCACATTTCTCCCTTATTATTATTGTTATTATTATTAATTTTTAATAAAATGCTGACGTGGTAGGTAGATGCAAGAGAAAGGTAGAAAACATCGTTTAGTGCTGTAAGAGGGCAAATGTAGATGATCAGGTGTGTGCCTATAGACTAAGTATTAATCCAAGCTAGACAGGGGCAACAAAACATCCACGGATGCAGAAGATTTCTCTCTAAACAGGGGTGGCGTGGGGTTCTAAGCCTCACCTCTGTTGATCCCCAATTTCTCACCTGATGGCCCCCCTGCGACTGTGCCTGTCTTAGGTTGTCCCTCCCTTGAGGAGTCTTACCCGTCTCTGGCTAACCAGTCATCTTCCAGGGCCATGCAGGGAAATGGAAAGTTGGTTAAGTGAGAGAGGAGCAATATTGTGTGAAAAGGTTAGCGTTTTACTTCTTTGCAGATCCATGCCCTGTGGCCTTCATGCCCAGCATTTGTCTTGAGGTATCTTCACCACTCGGAAGAATTATGATACTCGGTAATTTCGTTATGAGGCACGAATTCTACTGAAGGGTTGTAATTAGGAAGGAAGAGGCGAGGCTCTAGAAGTAGCAGAGGGAGGAAAACGTGGGAAGATCGATGATTTCTTTGACATATCTTCTTGTAGAGTAACATAAGCACGTATATAGGTTTTAAACTACTAATTAAGTTGCATACACACGTTAACACAATAGGAATACAGCTACGTAACCAGAGCAGACCTACCATTACCAGCCATCTCCAGTGAAGCCAAAAAAAAAAAAAAAAAAAAAACACAGCTAGGCACCCTAGGCATTTGTGAAAACTTACCAGTGACACGAGGGACATTGTCTAACTGAATTTGAATAGTTTGAGAAAAAAATCAGACAAATTGAAACAACACATTCCTGGGAACTGCTCACATTCCATATGTTCTTTTAACAGTAGAGTCGCAAGATTTTGGAGTGCCGCAACCTGCACTTCCCCTAATTCGTGTTCGAGTTGCAACAGTATATATGGATCCAGTCAAATTTGTTGTTTTACTTTATGCACAGGCCAGCTTGGATATCTCCTTCTTCGTTCCAATGGCAAGGCCCAGAACCGGTGGGATGAATGCAGCTACAACTGCAACAGCGCCAGGATCTTTGTTGAAGTTTCTTGACGATCAATCATCTTCTGGAGTGACTCTTCCAGAGAACGTTGATGTTGGAAGTTCTTCTTCGTATCGTATCTTAATTCGTTTTCCGGGTAGCCAAGTTAGGCTTTGATCCTCTGTATAAACACAAACAAACCCTTTGCCCACACTCTGACATGACCTTTAAACCATTGTGAAGATCACCACACAGGAACTGCTTTTTTCTTTCTTTGAAGAGTAAGGAATACTATCAGAGAAATGTGTTTCCATAGCTGATCATCTGACACCCTTTAAGTGATCAAAATTAAGGACACTTAAGGCGTGCATTAATCGTTGATTTACAGTTACTTGATCCTATCAGGGAGTAATTCCCCCTTTTCTTTCTTTCTTTCTTTCTTTCCTTCCTTCTTTCTTTCTTTCTTTCTTTCTTTCTTTCTTTCTTTCTTTCTTTCTTTCTTTCTTTCTTTCTTTCTTCTTTCTTTCTTTCTTGTTATCATTAATCTACAATTACATTAAGAATATTATGTTTACTAGGCTCTCCCCTAGACCAGTTCGTCCCCCACCAACCCCGTTACAGTCACTGTCCATGAGCACAGCACAATGGTTGTCGAATCGCTGCCTGCCCGTCTCTGTGCTGTGCAGCCCTCCCCTTTCTCCCACCTCCCACATTATGCATGCTAATCATAATACCCCCTTTCTTCTCCCCCCCGCCCCCCCACAAATCCCTCCCTACCCACCCATCCTCCCCAGTCCCTTTCCCTTTTGGTACCTGTTAGTCCATTCTTGGGTTCTGTGATTCTGCTGCTGTTTGGTTCCTTCAGTTTTTTGCCTTGTTCTTATACTCCACAGATGGGTGAAATCATTTGGTATTTCTCTCTCTCCGCTTGGCTTATTTCGCTGAGCATAATATCCTCTAGCTCCATCCATGTTGTTGCAAATGGTCGGATCTGTTTTCTCCTTGTGGCTGAGTAATATTCCATTGTGTATATGTACCACATCTTCTTTATCCGGTCATCTACTGATGGACACTTGGGTTGCTTCCAATTCTTGGCTATTGTAAATGGTGCTGCGATAAACATAGGGGTGCGTCTGTCTTTTCCAATCTTGAGTGCTGCGTTCTTAGGCTAAGTTCCTAGGAGTGGAATTCCTGGGTCAAACGGTAAGTCTATTTTGAGCCTTTTGAGGACCCTCCATACTGCTCTCCACGGTGGTTGGACTAATTTCATTCCCGCCAGCAGCGTAGGAGGGCTCCCCTTTCTTCCCAACCTCGCCAATATTTGTTGTTGTTTGTCTTTCCGACGATGGCGATCCTTACTTGTGTGAGGTGATAACTCACTGTGGTTTTAATTTGCATTTCTCTGACGACAAGCGACGTGGGGCATCTCTTCATGTGTCTGTTGGCCGTCTGTATGTCTCTTCTGGAGAACTGTCTGTTGAGTTCCTCTGCCCATTTTAAAAAATGGGTTATTTGTTTTTTTGTTTGTTGACGAGGGTGAACTCTTTATACATTTTGGACGTCCAGCCTTTATCGGATCTGTCATTTACAAATGTATTCTCCCATACTGTAGGGTACCTTTTGGTTCTATTGATGGTGTCTTTTGCTGCACAGAAGCTTTTCAGCTTAATATAGTCCCACTTGTTCATCATTGCTGTTGTTTTCCTTGCACGGGGAGATATGTTCAAGAAGAGGACACTCATGTTTATGTCTAAGAGGATTTTGCCTACGTTTTTTTCCCAAGAGTTTTATGGTTTCCTGACTTACATTCAGGTCTTTGATCCACTTTGAATTGACTTTTGTGTATGGGGTTAGACCGTTATCCAGTTTCGTTCTCCTACATGTAGCTGTCCGGTTTTGCCAGCGCCATCTGTTGAAGAGACTGTCATTTCGCCATGGTATGTCCATGGCTCCTTGATCACCTGTCATTTGACCATATATGTTGGGGTTAATGTCTGGAGTCTCTAATCTGTTCCACTGGTCTGTGGCTCTGTTCTTGTGTCAGGATCAAATTGCCTTGATTACTATGGCTTTGCAGTTAGAGCTTGAAGTTGGGAGTGAGATCCCCCCTGCTTTATTCTTCTTTCTCAGTATCGCTTTGGCTATTCGGGTCTTTTGTGTCTCCTTATGAATGTTTGAACTATTTGATCCAGTTCGTTGAAGAATGTTGCTGGTAATGTGATAGGGATTGAATCAAATCTGTATATTGCCTTGGGCAGGATGGCCATTTTGACGATATTAATTCTTCCTAGCCACGAGCATGGGACGAGTTTCCGTTTGTTAGTGTCCCCTTTAATTTCTCATAAGTGTGACTGGTAGTTTTCAGGGTATAGGTCTTTCACTTCCTTGGTAAGGTTTATTCCTAGGTATTTCATTCTTTCTGATGCTACTGTGAATGGAATTGTTTTCCTGATTTCTCTTTCTATTAGTTCACTGGTAGTGTATAGGAAAGCTACATATTTCTGTGTGTTAATTCTGTATCCTGCAACTTTGCTGGATTCCGATACTAGTTCCTAGTCGTCTTCGAGTGTTGTCTTTAGGGTTCTTATGTACAATATCATGTCATCTGCAAATTGTGACAGTTTAACTTCTTCTTTACCAATCTGGATTCCCTGTATTTGTTTGTTTTCTCTGACTGCCGTGGCTAAGGCCTCCAGTACTATGTTAGATAACGGTGGGGAGAGTGGGTGGGCATCCCTGTCCTCTTCCGGTCTCAGTGGAAAAATCTTTCAGCTTCTCGCCGTTTCAGGACAGTGCTGGCTGTGGGTTTATCATATATGGCCTTCATTATGTTGAGGTACTTGCCCTCCGTGCCCTTTTTTGTTGAGAGTTTGTACCGTGAATGGATGTTGAATTCTTACATGGTGAAGAGTGCAAGGGCAGTCATCACAGAAACTTTCGGTTTTGATCACGCATTACGAACTATAAACAGTCAGGTCAAATATGAATATTCGTTTGATTTTTATACTTGATTTGTATGTGATTTCCACATTTCTCCCTTATTATTATTGTTATTATTATTAATTTTTAATAAAATGCTGACGTGGTAGGTAGATGCAAGAGAAAGGTAGAAAACATCGTTTAGTGCTGTAAGAGGGCAAATGTAGATGATCAGGTGTGTGCCTATAGACTAAGTATTAATCCAAGCTAGACAGGGGCAACAAAACATCCACGGATGCAGAAGATTTCTCTCTAAACAGGGGTGGCGTGGGGTTCTAAGCCTCACCTCTGTTGATCCCCAATTTCTCACCTGATGGCCCCCCTGCGACTGTGCCTGTCTTAGGTTGTCCCTCCCTTGAGGAGTCTTACCCGTCTCTGGCTAACCAGTCATCTTCCAGGGCCATGCAGGGAAATGGAAAGTTGGTTAAGTGAGAGAGGAGCAATATTGTGTGAAAAGGTTAGCGTTTTACTTCTTTGCAGATCCATGCCCTGTGGCCTTCATGCCCAGCATTTGTCTTGAGGTATCTTCACCACTCGGAAGAATTATGATACTCGGTAATTTCGTTATGAGGCACGAATTCTACTGAAGGGTTGTAATTAGGAAGGAAGAGGCGAGGCTCTAGAAGTAGCAGAGGGAGGAAAACGTGGAAGATCGATGATTTCTTTGACATATCTTCTTGTAGAGTAACATAAGCACGTATATAGGTTTTAAACTACTAATTAAGTTGCATACACACGTTAACACAATAGGAATACAGCTACGTAACCAGAGCAGACCTACCATTACCAGCCATCTCCAGTGAAGCCAAAAAAAAAAAAAAAAAAAAAAAACACAGCTAGGCACCCTAGGCATTTGTGAAAACTTACCAGTGACACGAGGGACATTGTCTAACTGAATTTGAATAGTTTGAGAAAAAAATCAGACAAATTGAAACAACACATTCCTGGGAACTGCTCACATTCCATATGTTCTTTTAACAGTAGAGTCGCAAGATTTTGGAGTGCCGCAACCTGCACTTCCCCTAATTCGTGTTCGAGTTGCAACAGTATATATGGATCCAGTCAAATTTGTTGTTTTACTTTATGCACAGGCCAGCTTGGATATCTCCTTCTTCGTTCCAATGGCAAGGCCAGAACCGGTGGGATGAATGCAGCTACAACTGCAACAGCGCCAGGATCTTTGTTGAAGTTTCTTGACGATCAATCATCTTCTGGAGTGACTCTTCCAGAGAACGTTGATGTTGGAAGTTCTTCTTCGTATCGTATCTTAATTCGTTTTCCGGGTAGCCAAGTTAGGCTTTGATCCTCTGTATAAACACAAACAAACCCTTTGCCCACACTCTGACATGACCTTTAAACCATTGTGAAGATCACCACACAGGAACTGCTTTTTTCTTTCTTTGAAGAGTAAGGAATACTATCAGAGAAATGTGTTTCCATAGCTGATCATCTGACACCCTTTAAGTGATCAAAATTAAGGACACTTAAGGCGTGCATTAATCGTTGATTTACAGTTACTTTGATCCTATCAGGGAGTAATTCCCCCTTTTCTTTCTTTCTTTCTTTCTTTCCTTCTTCTTTCTTTCTTTCTTTCTTTTCTTTCTTTCTTTCTTTCTTTCTTTCTTTCTTCTTTCCTTTCTTTCTTGTTATCATTAATCTACAATTACATTAAGAATATTATGTTTACTAGGCTCTCCCCTAGACCAGTTCGTCCCCCACCAACCCCGTTACAGTCACTGTCCATGAGCACAGCACAATGGTTGTCGAATCGCTGCCTGCCCGTCTCTGTGCTGTGCAGCCCTCCCCTTTCTCCCACCTCCCACATTATGCATGCTAATCATAATACCCCCTTTCTTCTCCCCCCCGCCCCCCCACAAATCCCTCCCTACCCACCCATCCTCCCCAGTCCCCTTTCCTTTTGGTACCTGTTAGTCCATTCTTGGGTTCTGTGATTCTGCTGCTGTTTGGTTCCTTCAGTTTTTTGCCTTGTTCTTATACTCCACAGATGGGTGAAATCATTTGGTATTTCTCTCTCTCCGCTTGGCTTATTTCGCTGAGCATAATATCCTCTAGCTCCATCCATGTTGTTGCAAATGGTCGGATCTGTTTTCTCCTTGTGGCTGAGTAATATTCCATTGTGTATATGTACCACATCTTCTTTATCCGGTCATCTACTGATGGACACTTGGGTTGCTTCCAATTCTTGGCTATTGTAAATGGTGCTGCGATAAACATAGGGGTGCGTCTGTCTTTTCCAATCTTGAGTGCTGCGTTCTTAGGCTAAGTTCCTAGGAGTGGAATTCCTGGGTCAAACGGTAAGTCTATTTTGAGCCTTTTGAGCCTTTTGAGGACCCTCCATACTGCTCTCCACGGTGGTTGGACTAATTTCATTCCCGCCAGCAGCGTAGGAGGGCTCCCCTTTCTTCCCAACCTCGCCAATATTTGTTGTTGTTTGTCTTTCCGACGATGGCGATCCTTACTTGTGTGAGGTGATAACTCACTGTGGTTTTAATTTGCATTTCTCTGACGACAAGCGACGTGGGGCATCTCTTCATGTGTCTGTTGGCCGTCTGTATGTCTCTTCTGGAGAACTGTCTGTTGAGTTCCTCTGCCCATTTTAAAAATGGGTTATTTGTTTTTTTTGTTTGTTGACGAGGGTGAACTCTTTATACATTTTGGACGTCCAGCCTTTATCGGATCTGTCATTTACAAATGTATTCTCCCATACTGTAGGGTACCTTTTGGTTCTATTGATGGTGTCTTTTGCTGCACAGAAGCTTTTCAGCTTAATATAGTCCCACTTGTTCATCATTGCTGTTGTTTTCCTTGCACGGGGAGATATGTTCAAGAAGAGGACACTCATGTTTATGTCTAAGAGGATTTTGCCTACGTTTTTTTCCCAAGAGTTTTATGGTTTCCTGACTTACATTCAGGTCTTTGATCCACTTTGAATTGACTTTTGTGTATGGGGTTAGACCGTTATCCAGTTTCGTTCTCCTACATGTAGCTGTCCGGTTTTGCCAGCGCCATCTGTTGAAGAGACTGTCATTTCGCCATGGTATGTCCATGGCTCCTTGATCACCTGTCATTTGACCATATATGTTGGGGTTAATGTCTGGAGTCTCTAATCTGTTCCACTGGTCTGTGGCTCTGTTCTTGTGTCAGGATCAAATTGCCTTGATTACTATGGCTTTGCAGTTAGAGCTTGAAGTTGGGGAGTGAGATCCCCCCTGCTTTATTCTTCTTTCTCAGTATCGCTTTGGCTATTCGGGTCTTTTGTGTCTCCTTATGAATGTTTGAACTATTTGATCCAGTTCGTTGAAGAATGTTGCTGGTAATGTGATAGGGATTGAATCAAATCTGTATATTGCCTTGGGCAGGATGGCCATTTTGACGATATTAATTCTTCCTAGCCACGAGCATGGGACGAGTTTCCGTTTGTTAGTGTCCCCTTTAATTTCTCATAAGTGTGACTGGTAGTTTTCAGGGTATAGGTCTTTCACTTCCTTGGTAAGGTTTATTCCTAGGTATTTCATTCTTTCTGATGCTACTGTGAATGGAATTGTTTTCCTGATTTCTCTTTCTATTAGTTCACTGGTAGTGTATAGGAAAGCTACATATTTCTGTGTGTTAATTCTGTATCCTGCAACTTTGCTGGATTCCGATACTAGTTCCTAGTCGTCTTCGAGTGTTGTCTTTAGGGTTCTTATGTACAATATCATGTCATCTGCAAATTGTGACAGTTTAACTTCTTCTTTACCAATCTGGATTCCCTGTATTTGTTTGTTTTCTCTGACTGCCGTGGCTAAGGCCTCCAGTACTATGTTAGATAACGGTGGGGAGAGTGGGTGGGCATCCCTGTCCTCTTCCCGGTCTCAGTGGAAAAATCTTTCAGCTTCTCGCCGTTTCAGGACAGTGCTGGCTGTGGGTTTATCATATATGGCCTTCATTATGTTGAGGTACTTGCCCTCCGTGCCCTTTTTTGTTGAGAGTTTGTACCGTGAATGGATGTTGAATTCTTACATGGTGAAGAGTGCAAGGGCAGTCATCACAGAAACTTTCGGTTTTGATCACGCATTACGAACTATAAACAGTCAGGTCAAATATGAATATTCGTTTGATTTTTATACTTGATTTGTATGTGATTTCCACATTTCTCCCTTATTATTATTGTTATTATTATTAATTTTTAATAAAATGCTGACGTGGTAGGTAGATGCAAGAGAAAGGTAGAAAACATCGTTTAGTGCTGTAAGAGGGCAAATGTAGATGATCAGGTGTGTGCCTATAGACTAAGTATTAATCCAAGCTAGACAGGGGCAACAAAACATCCACGGATGCAGAAGATTTCTCTCTAAACAGGGGTGGCGTGGGGTTCTAAGCCTCACCTCTGTTGATCCCCAATTTCTCACCTGATGGCCCCCCTGCGACTGTGCCTGTCTTAGGTTGTCCCTCCCTTGAGGAGTCTTACCCGTCTCTGGCTAACCAGTCATCTTCCAGGGCCATGCAGGGAAATGGAAAGTTGGTTAAGTGAGAGAGGAGCAATATTGTGTGAAAAGGTTAGCGTTTTACTTCTTTGCAGATCCATGCCCTGTGGCCTTCATGCCCAGCATTTGTCTTGAGGTATCTTCACCACTCGGAAGAATTATGATACTCGGTAATTTCGTTATGAGGCACGAATTCTACTGAAGGGTTGTAATTAGGAAGGAAGAGGCGAGGCTCTAGAAGTAGCAGAGGGAGGAAAACGTGGGAAGATCGATGATTTCTTTGACATATCTTCTTGTAGAGTAACATAAGCACGTATATAGGTTTTAAACTACTAATTAAGTTGCATACACACGTTAACACAATAGGAATACAGCTACGTAACCAGAGCAGACCTACCATTACCAGCCATCTCCAGTGAAGCCAAAAAAAAAAAAAAAAAAAAAAACACAGCTAGGCACCCTAGGCATTTGTGAAAACTTACCAGTGACACGAGGGACATTGTCTAACTGAATTTGAATAGTTTGAGAAAAAAATCAGACAAATTGAAACAACACATTCCTGGGAACTGCTCACATTCCATATGTTCTTTTAACAGTAGAGTCGCAAGATTTTGGAGTGCCGCAACCTGCACTTCCCCTAATTCGTGTTCGAGTTGCAACAGTATATATGGATCCAGTCAAATTTGTTGTTTTACTTTATGCACAGGCCAGCTTGGATATCTCCTTCTTCGTTCCAATGGCAAGGCCAGAACCGGTGGGATGAATGCAGCTACAACTGCAACAGCGCCAGGATCTTTGTTGAAGTTTCTTGACGATCAATCATCTTCTGGAGTGACTCTTCCAGAGAACGTTGATGTTGGAAGTTCTTCTTCGTATCGTATCTTAATTCGTTTTCCGGGTAGCCAAGTTAGGCTTTGATCCTCTGTATAAACACAAACAAACCCTTTGCCCACACTCTGACATGACCTTTAAACCATTGTGAAGATCACCACACAGGAACTGCTTTTTTCTTTCTTTGAAGAGTAAGGAATACTATCAGAGAAATGTGTTTCCATAGCTGATCATCTGACACCCTTTAAGTGATCAAAATTAAGGACACTTAAGGCGTGCATTAATCGTTGATTTACAGTTACTTTGATCCTATCAGGGAGTAATTCCCCCTTTTCTTTCTTTCTTTCTTTCTTTCCTTCCTTCTTTCTTTCTTTCTTTCTTTCTTTCTTTCTTTCTTTCTTTCTTTCTTTCTTCTTTCTTTCTTTCTTGTTATCATTAATCTACAATTACATTAAGAATATTATGTTTACTAGGCTCTCCCCTAGACCAGTTCGTCCCCCACCAACCCCGTTACAGTCACTGTCCATGAGCACAGCACAATGGTTGTCGAATCGCTGCCTGCCCGTCTCTGTGCTGTGCAGCCCTCCCCTTTCTCCCACCTCCCACATTATGCATGCTAATCATAATACCCCCTTTCTTCTCCCCCCCGCCCCCCCACAAATCCCTCCCTACCCACCCATCCTCCCCAGTCCCTTTCCCTTTTGGTACCTGTTAGTCCATTCTTGGGTTCTGTGATTCTGCTGCTGTTTGGTTCCTTCAGTTTTTTGCCTTGTTCTTATACTCCACAGATGGGTGAAATCATTTGGTATTTCTCTCTCTCCGCTTGGCTTATTTCGCTGAGCATAATATCCTCTAGCTCCATCCATGTTGTTGCAAATGGTCGGATCTGTTTTCTCCTTGTGGCTGAGTAATATTCCATTGTGTATATGTACCACATCTTCTTTATCCGGTCATCTACTGATGGACACTTGGGTTGCTTCCAATTCTTGGCTATTGTAAATGGTGCTGCGATAAACATAGGGGTGCGTCTGTCTTTTCCAATCTTGAGTGCTGCGTTCTTAGGCTAAGTTCCTAGGAGTGGAATTCCTGGGTCAAACGGTAAGTCTATTTTGAGCCTTTTGAGGACCCTCCATACTGCTCTCCACGGTGGTTGGACTAATTTCATTCCCGCCAGCAGCGTAGGAGGGCTCCCCTTTCTTCCCAACCTCGCCAATATTTGTTGTTGTTTGTCTTTCCGACGATGGCGATCCTTACTTGTGTGAGGTGATAACTCACTGTGGTTTTAATTTGCATTTCTCTGACGACAAGCGACGTGGGGCATCTCTTCATGTGTCTGTTGGCCGTCTGTATGTCTCTTCTGGAGAACTGTCTGTTGAGTTCCTCTGCCCATTTTAAAAAATGGGTTATTTGTTTTTTTGTTTGTTGACGAGGGTGAACTCTTTATACATTTTGGACGTCCAGCCTTTATCGGATCTGTCATTTACAAATGTATTCTCCCATACTGTAGGGTACCTTTTGGTTCTATTGATGGTGTCTTTTGCTGCACAGAAGCTTTTCAGCTTAATATAGTCCCACTTGTTCATCATTGCTGTTGTTTTCCTTGCACGGGGAGATATGTTCAAGAAGAGGACACTCATGTTTATGTCTAAGAGGATTTTGCCTACGTTTTTTTCCCAAGAGTTTTATGGTTTCCTGACTTACATTCAGGTCTTTGATCCACTTTGAATTGACTTTTGTGTATGGGGTTAGACCGTTATCCAGTTTCGTTCTCCTACATGTAGCTGTCCGGTTTTGCCAGCGCCATCTGTTGAAGAGACTGTCATTTCGCCATGGTATGTCCATGGCTCCTTGATCACCTGTCATTTGACCATATATGTTGGGGTTAATGTCTGGAGTCTCTAATCTGTTCCACTGGTCTGTGGCTCTGTTCTTGTGTCAGGATCAAATGGCCTTGATTACTATGGCTTTGCAGTTAGAGCTTGAAGTTGGGGAGTGAGATCCCCCCTGCTTTATTCTTCTTTCTCAGTATCGCTTTGGCTATTCGGGTCTTTTGTGTCTCCTTATGAATGTTTGAACTATTTGATCCAGTTCGTTGAAGAATGTTGCTGGTAATGTGATAGGGATTGAATCAAATCTGTATATTGCCTTGGGCAGGATGGCCATTTTGACGATATTAATTCTTCCTAGCCACGAGCATGGGACGAGTTTCCGTTTGTTAGTGTCCCCTTTAATTTCTCATAAGTGTGACTGGTAGTTTTCAGGGTATAGGTCTTTCACTTCCTTGGTAAGGTTTATTCCTAGGTATTTCATTCTTTCTGATGCTACTGTGAATGGAATTGTTTTCCTGATTTCTCTTTCTATTAGTTCACTGGTAGTGTATAGGAAAGCTACATATTTCTGTGTGTTAATTCTGTATCCTGCAACTTTGCTGGATTCCGATACTAGTTCCTAGTCGTCTTCGAGTGTTGTCTTTAGGGTTCTTATGTACAATATCATGTCATCTGCAAATTGTGACAGTTTAACTTCTTCTTTACCAATCTGGATTCCCTGTATTTGTTTGTTTTCTCTGACTGCCGTGGCTAAGGCCTCCAGTACTATGTTAGATAACGGTGGGGAGAGTGGGTGGGCATCCCTGTCCTCTTCCCGGTCTCAGTGGAAAAATCTTTCAGCTTCTCGCCGTTTCAGGACAGTGCTGGCTGTGGGTTTATCATATATGGCCTTCATTATGTTGAGGTACTTGCCCTCCGTGCCCTTTTTTGTTGAGAGTTTGTACCGTGAATGGATGTTGAATTCTTACATGGTGAAGAGTGCAAGGGCAGTCATCACAGAAACTTTCGGTTTTGATCACGCATTACGAACTATAAACAGTCAGGTCAAATATGAATATTCGTTTGATTTTTATACTTGATTTGTATGTGATTTCCACATTTCTCCCTTATTATTATTGTTATTATTATTAATTTTTAATAAAATGCTGACGTGGTAGGTAGATGCAAGAGAAAGGTAGAAAACATCGTTTAGTGCTGTAAGAGGGCAAATGTAGATGATCAGGTGTGTGCCTATAGACTAAGTATTAATCCAAGCTAGACAGGGGCAACAAAACATCCACGGATGCAGAAGATTTCTCTCTAAACAGGGGTGGCGTGGGGTTCTAAGCCTCACCTCTGTTGATCCCCAATTTCTCACCTGATGGCCCCCCTGCGACTGTGCCTGTCTTAGGTTGTCCCTCCCTTGAGGAGTCTTACCCGTCTCTGGCTAACCAGTCATCTTCCAGGGCCATGCAGGGAAATGGAAAGTTGGTTAAGTGAGAGAGGAGCAATATTGTGTGAAAAGGTTAGCGTTTTACTTCTTTGCAGATCCATGCCCTGTGGCCTTCATGCCCAGCATTTGTCTTGAGGTATCTTCACCACTCGGAAGAATTATGATACTCGGTAATTTCGTTATGAGGCACGAATTCTACTGAAGGGTTGTAATTAGGAAGGAAGAGGCGAGGCTCTAGAAGTAGCAGAGGGAGGAAAACGTGGGAAGATCGATGATTTCTTTGACATATCTTCTTGTAGAGTAACATAAGCACGTATATAGGTTTTAAACTACTAATTAAGTTGCATACACACGTTAACACAATAGGAATACAGCTACGTAACCAGAGCAGACCTACCATTACCAGCCATCTCCAGTGAAGCCAAAAAAAAAAAAAAAAAAAAAAACACAGCTAGGCACCCTAGGCATTTGTGAAAACTTACCAGTGACACGAGGGACATTGTCTAACTGAATTTGAATAGTTTGAGAAAAAAATCAGACAAATTGAAACAACACATTCCTGGGAACTGCTCACATTCCATATGTTCTTTTAACAGTAGAGTCGCAAGATTTTGGAGTGCCGCAACCTGCACTTCCCCTAATTCGTGTTCGAGTTGCAACAGTATATATGGATCCAGTCAAATTTGTTGTTTTACTTTATGCACAGGCCAGCTTGGATATCTCCTTCTTCGTTCCAATGGCAAGGCCCAGAACCGGTGGGATGAATGCAGCTACAACTGCAACAGCGCCAGGATCTTTGTTGAAGTTTCTTGACGATCAATCATCTTCTGGAGTGACTCTTCCAGAGAACGTTGATGTTGGAAGTTCTTCTTCGTATCGTATCTTAATTCGTTTTCCGGGTAGCCAAGTTAGGCTTTGATCCTCTGTATAAACACAAACAAACCCTTTGCCCACACTCTGACATGACCTTTAAACCATTGTGAAGATCACCACACAGGAACTGCTTTTTTCTTTCTTTGAAGAGTAAGGAATACTATCAGAGAAATGTGTTTCCATAGCTGATCATCTGACACCCTTTAAGTGATCAAAATTAAGGACACTTAAGGCGTGCATTAATCGTTGATTTACAGTTACTTTGATCCTATCAGGGAGTAATTCCCCCTTTTCTTTCTTTCTTCTTTCTTTCTTTCTTTCCTTCTTTCTTTCTTTCTTTCTTTCTTTCTTTCTTTCTTTCTTTCTTTCTTTCTTCTTTCTTTCTTTCTTGTTATCATTAATCTACAATTACATTAAGAATATTATGTTTACTAGGCTCTCCCCTAGACCAGGTCGTCCCCCACCAACCCCGTTACAGTCACTGTCCATGAGCACAGCACAATGGTTGTCGAATCGCTGCCTGCCCGTCTCTGTGCTGTGCAGCCCTCCCCTTTCTCCCACCTCCCACATTATGCATGCTAATCATAATACCCCCTTTCTTCTCCCCCCCGCCCCCCCCACAAATCCCTCCCTACCCACCCATCCTCCCCAGTCCCTTTCCCTTTTGGTACCTGTTAGTCCATTCTTGGGTTCTGTGATTCTGCTGCTGTTTGGTTCCTTCAGTTTTTTGCCTTGTTCTTATACTCCACAGATGGGTGAAATCATTTGGTATTTCTCTCTCTCCGCTTGGCTTATTTCGCTGAGCATAATATCCTCTAGCTCCATCCATGTTGTTGCAAATGGTCGGATCTGTTTTCTCCTTGTGGCTGAGTAATATTCCATTGTGTATATGTACCACATCTTCTTTATCCGGTCATCTACTGATGGACAATTGGGTTGCTTCCAATTCTTGGCTATTGTAAATGGTGCTGCGATAAACATAGGGGTGCGTCTGTCTTTTCCAAACTTGAGTGCTGCGTTCTTAGGCTAAGTTCCTAGGAGTGGAATTCCTGGGTCAAACGGTAAGTCTATTTTGAGCCTTTTGAGGACCCTCCATACTGCTCTCCACGGTGGTTGGACTAATTTCATTCCCGCCAGCAGCGTAGGAGGGCTCCCCTTTCTTCCCAACCTCGCCAATATTTGTTGTTGTTTGTCTTTCCGACGATGGCGATCCTTACTTGTGTGAGGTGATAACTCACTGTGGTTTTAATTTGCATTTCTCTGACGACAAGCGACGTGGGGCATCTCTTCATGTGTCTGTTGGCCGTCTGTATGTCTCTTCTGGAGAACTGTCTGTTGAGTTCCTCTGCCCATTTTAAAAAATGGGTTATTTGTTTTTTTGTTTGTTGACGAGGGTGAACTCTTTATACATTTTGGACGTCCAGCCTTTATCGGATCTGTCATTTACAAATGTATTCTCCCATACTGTAGGGTACCTTTTGGTTCTATTGATGGTGTCTTTTGCTGCACAGAAGCTTTTCAGCTTAATATAGTCCCACTTGTTCATCATTGCTGTTGTTTTCCTTGCACGGGGAGATATGTTCAAGAAGAGGACACTCATGTTTATGTCTAAGAGGATTTTGCCTACGTTTTTTTCCCAAGAGTTTTATGGTTTCCTGACTTACATTCAGGTCTTTGATCCACTTTGAATTGACTTTTGTGTATGGGGTTAGACCGTTATCCAGTTTCGTTCTCCTACATGTAGCTGTCCGGTTTTGCCAGCGCCATCTGTTGAAGAGACTGTCATTTCGCCATGGTATGTCCATGGCTCCTTGATCACCTGTCATTTGACCATATATGTTGGGGTTAATGTCTGGAGTCTCTAATCTGTTCCACTGGTCTGTGGCTCTGTTCTTGTGTCAGGATCAAATGGCCTTGATTACTATGGCTTTGCAGTTAGAGCTTGAAGTTGGGGAGTGAGATCCCCCCTGCTTTATTCTTCTTTCTCAGTATCGCTTTGGCTATTCGGGTCTTTTGTGTCTCCTTATGAATGTTTGAACTATTTGATCCAGTTCGTTGAAGAATGTTGCTGGTAATGTGATAGGGATTGAATCAAATCTGTATATTGCCTTGGGCAGGATGGCCATTTTGACGATATTAATTCTTCCTAGCCACGAGCATGGGACGAGTTTCCGTTTGTTAGTGTCCCCTTTAATTTCTCATAAGTGTGACTGGTAGTTTTCAGGGTATAGGTCTTTCACTTCCTTGGTAAGGTTTATTCCTAGGTATTTCATTCTTTCTGATGCTACTGTGAATGGAATTGTTTTCCTGATTTCTCTTTCTATTAGTTCACTGGTAGTGTATAGGAAAGCTACATATTTCTGTGTGTTAATTCTGTATCCTGCAACTTTGCTGGATTCCGATACTAGTTCCTAGTCGTCTTCGAGTGTTGTCTTTAGGGTTCTTATGTACAATATCATGTCATCTGCAAATTGTGACAGTTTAACTTCTTCTTTACCAATCTGGATTCCCTGTATTTGTTTGTTTTCTCTGACTGCCGTGGCTAAGGCCTCCAGTACTATGTTAGATAACGGTGGGGAGAGTGGGTGGGCATCCCTGTCCTCTTCCCGGTCTCAGTGGAAAAATCTTTCAGCTTCTCGCCGTTTCAGGACAGTGCTGGCTGTGGGTTTATCATATATGGCCTTCATTATGTTGAGGTACTTGCCCTCCGTGCCCTTTTTTGTTGAGAGTTTGTACCGTGAATGGATGTTGAATTCTTACATGGTGAAGAGTGCAAGGGCAGTCATCACAGAAACTTTCGGTTTTGATCACGCATTACGAACTATAAGCAGTCAGGTCAAATATGAATATTCGTTTGATTTTTATACTTGATTTGTATGTGATTTCCACATTTCTCCCTTATTATTATTGTTATTATTATTAATTTTTAATAAAATGCTGACGTGGTAGGTAGATGCAAGAGAAAGGTAGAAAACATCGTTTAGTGCTGTAAGAGGGCAAATGTAGATGATCAGGTGTGTGCCTATAGACTAAGTATTAATCCAAGCTAGACAGGGGCAACAAAACATCCACGGATGCAGAAGATTTCTCTCTAAACAGGGGTGGCGTGGGGTTCTAAGCCTCACCTCTGTTGATCCCCAATTTCTCACCTGATGGCCCCCCTGCGACTGTGCCTGTCTTAGGTTGTCCCTCCCTTGAGGAGTCTTACCCGTCTCTGGCTAACCAGTCATCTTCCAGGGCCATGCAGGGAAATGGAAAGTTGGTTAAGTGAGAGAGGAGCAATATTGTGTGAAAAGGTTAGCGTTTTACTTCTTTGCAGATCCATGCCCTGTGGCCTTCATGCCCAGCATTTGTCTTGAGGTATCTTCACCACTCGGAAGAATTATGATACTCGGTAATTTCGTTATGAGGCACGAATTCTACTGAAGGGTTGTAATTAGGAAGGAAGAGGCGAGGCTCTAGAAGTAGCAGAGGGAGGAAAACGTGGGAAGATCGATGATTTCTTTGACATATCTTCTTGTAGAGTAACATAAGCACGTATATAGGTTTTAAACTACTAATTAAGTTGCATACACACGTTAACACAATAGGAATACAGCTACATAACCAGAGCAGACCTACCATTACCAGCCATCTCCAGTGAAGCCAAAAAAAAAAAAAAAAAAAAAAACACAGCTAGGCACCCTAGGCATTTGTGAAAACTTACCAGTGACACGAGGGACATTGTCTAACTGAATTTGAATAGTT
This sequence comes from Manis pentadactyla, assembly GCF_030020395.1. NCBI lineage: Eukaryota > Metazoa > Chordata > Mammalia > Pholidota > Manidae > Manis > Manis pentadactyla. Next base: position 29,513 of record NW_026644693.1, on the reverse strand, counting down.
TGAGAAAAAAATCAGACAAATTGAAACAACACATTCCTGGGAACTGCTCACATTCCATATGTTCTTTTAACAGTAGAGTCGCAAGATTTTGGAGTGCCGCAACCTGCACTTCCCCTAATTCGTGTTCGAGTTGCAACAGTATATATGGATCCAGTCAAATTTGTTGTTTTACTTTATGCACAGGCCAGCTTGGATATCTCCTTCTTCGTTCCAATGGCAAGGCCCAGAACCGGTGGGATGAATGCAGCTACAACTGCAACAGCGCCAGGATCTTTGTTGAAGTTTCTTGACGATCAATCATCTTCTGGAGTGACTCTTCCAGAGAACGTTGATGTTGGAAGTTCTTCTTCGTATCGTATCTTAATTCGTTTTCCGGGTAGCCAAGTTAGGCTTTGATCCTCTGTATAAACACAAACAAACCCTTTGCCCACACTCTGACATGACCTTTAAACCATTGTGAAGATCACCACACAGGAACTGCTTTTTTCTTTCTTTGAAGAGTAAGGAATACTATCAGAGAAATGTGTTTCCATAGCTGATCATCTGACACCCTTTAAGTGATCAAAATTAAGGACACTTAAGGCGTGCATTAATCGTTGATTTACAGTTACTTTGATCCTATCAGGGAGTAATTCCCCCTTTTCTTTCTTTCTTTCTTTCTTTCCTTCTTTCTTTCTTTCTTTCTTTCTTTCTTTCTTTCTTTCTTTCTTTCTTTCTTTCTTTCTTTCTTTCTTTCTTTCTTTCTTCTTTCTTTCTTTCTTGTTATCATTAATCTACAATTACATTAAGAATATTATGTTTACTAGGCTCTCCCCTAGACCAGGTCGTCCCCCACCAACCCCGTTACAGTCACTGTCCATGAGCACAGCACAATGGTTGTCGAATCGCTGCCTGCCCGTCTCTGTGCTGTGCAGCCCTCCCCTTTCTCCCACCTCCCACATTATGCATGCTAATCATAATACCCCCTTTCTTCTCCCCCCCGCCCCCCCCACAAATCCCTCCCTACCCACCCATCCTCCCCAGTCCCTTTCCCTTTTGGTACCTGTTAGTCCATTCTTGGGTTCTGTGATTCTGCTGCTGTTTGGTTCCTTCAGTTTTTTGCCTTGTTCTTATACTCCACAGATGGGTGAAATCATTTGGTATTTCTCTCTCTCCGCTTGGCTTATTTCGCTGAGCATAATATCCTCTAGCTCCATCCATGTTGTTGCAAATGGTCGGATCTGTTTTCTCCTTGTGGCTGAGTAATATTCCATTGTGTATATGTACCACATCTTCTTTATCCGGTCATCTACTGATGGACACTTGGGTTGCTTCCAATTCTTGGCTATTGTAAATGGTGCTGCGATAAACATAGGGGTGCGTCTGTCTTTTCCAAACTTGAGTGCTGCGTTCTTAGGCTAAGTTCCTAGGAGTGGAATTCCTGGGTCAAACGGTAAGTCTATTTTGAGCCTTTTGAGGACCCTCCATACTGCTCTCCACGGTGGTTGGACTAATTTCATTCCCGCCAGCAGCGTAGGAGGGCTCCCCTTTCTTCCCAACCTCGCCAATATTTGTTGTTGTTTGTCTTTCCGACGATGGCGATCCTTACTTGTGTGAGGTGATAACTCACTGTGGTTTTAATTTGCATTTCTCTGACGACAAGCGACGTGGGGCATCTCTTCATGTGTCTGTTGGCCGTCTGTATGTCTCTTCTGGAGAACTGTCTGTTGAGTTCCTCTGCCCATTTTAAAAAATGGGTTATTTGTTTTTTTGTTTGTTGACGAGGGTGAACTCTTTATACATTTTGGACGTCCAGCCTTTATCGGATCTGTCATTTACAAATGTATTCTCCCATACTGTAGGGTACCTTTTGGTTCTATTGATGGTGTCTTTTGCTGCACAGAAGCTTTTCAGCTTAATATAGTCCCACTTGTTCATCATTGCTGTTGTTTTCCTTGCACGGGGAGATATGTTCAAGAAGAGGACACTCATGTTTATGTCTAAGAGGATTTTGCCTACGTTTTTTTCCCAAGAGTTTTATGGTTTCCTGACTTACATTCAGGTCTTTGATCCACTTTGAATTGACTTTTGTGTATGGGGTTAGACCGTTATCCAGTTTCGTTCTCCTACATGTAGCTGTCCGGTTTTGCCAGCGCCATCTGTTGAAGAGACTGTCATTTCGCCATGGTATGTCCATGGCTCCTTGATCACCTGTCATTTGACCATATATGTTGGGGTTAATGTCTGGAGTCTCTAATCTGTTCCACTGGTCTGTGGCTCTGTTCTTGTGTCAGGATCAAATGGCCTTGATTACTATGGCTTTGCAGTTAGAGCTTGAAGTTGGGGAGTGAGATCCCCCCTGCTTTATTCTTCTTTCTCAGTATCGCTTTGGCTATTCGGGTCTTTTGTGTCTCCTTATGAATGTTTGAACTATTTGATCCAGTTCGTTGAAGAATGTTGCTGGTAATGTGATAGGGATTGAATCAAATCTGTATATTGCCTTGGGCAGGATGGCCATTTTGACGATATTAATTCTTCCTAGCCACGAGCATGGGACGAGTTTCCGTTTGTTAGTGTCCCCTTTAATTTCTCATAAGTGTGACTGGTAGTTTTCAGGGTATAGGTCTTTCACTTCCTTGGTAAGGTTTATTCCTAGGTATTTCATTCTTTCTGATGCTACTGTGAATGGAATTGTTTTCCTGATTTCTCTTTCTATTAGTTCACTGGTAGTGTATAGGAAAGCTACATATTTCTGTGTGTTAATTCTGTATCCTGCAACTTTGCTGGATTCCGATACTAGTTCCTAGTCGTCTTCGAGTGTTGTCTTTAGGGTTCTTATGTACAATATCATGTCATCTGCAAATTGTGACAGTTTAACTTCTTCTTTACCAATCTGGATTCCCTGTATTTGTTTGTTTTCTCTGACTGCCGTGGCTAAGGCCTCCAGTACTATGTTAGATAACGGTGGGGAGAGTGGGTGGGCATCCCTGTCCTCTTCCCGGTCTCAGTGGAAAAATCTTTCAGCTTCTCGCCGTTTCAGGACAGTGCTGGCTGTGGGTTTATCATATATGGCCTTCATTATGTTGAGGTACTTGCCCTCCGTGCCCTTTTTTGTTGAGAGTTTGTACCGTGAATGGATGTTGAATTCTTACATGGTGAAGAGTGCAAGGGCAGTCATCACAGAAACTTTCGGTTTTGATCACGCATTACGAACTATAAACAGTCAGGTCAAATATGAATATTCGTTTGATTTTTATACTTGATTTGTATGTGATTTCCACATTTCTCCCTTATTATTATTGTTATTATTATTAATTTTTAATAAAATGCTGACGTGGTAGGTAGATGCAAGAGAAAGGTAGAAAACATCGTTTAGTGCTGTAAGAGGGCAAATGTAGATGATCAGGTGTGTGCCTATAGACTAAGTATTAATCCAAGCTAGACAGGGGCAACAAAACATCCACGGATGCAGAAGATTTCTCTCTAAACAGGGGTGGCGTGGGGTTCTAAGCCTCACCTCTGTTGATCCCCAATTTCTCACCTGATGGCCCCCCTGCGACTGTGCCTGTCTTAGGTTGTCCCTCCCTTGAGGAGTCTTACCCGTCTCTGGCTAACCAGTCATCTTCCAGGGCCATGCAGGGAAATGGAAAGTTGGTTAAGTGAGAGAGGAGCAATATTGTGTGAAAAGGTTAGCGTTTTACTTCTTTGCAGATCCATGCCCTGTGGCCTTCATGCCCAGCATTTGTCTTGAGGTATCTTCACCACTCGGAAGAATTATGATACTCGGTAATTTCGTTATGAGGCACGAATTCTACTGAAGGGTTGTAATTAGGAAGGAAGAGGCGAGGCTCTAGAAGTAGCAGAGGGAGGAAAACGTGGGAAGATCGATGATTTCTTTGACATATCTTCTTGTAGAGTAACATAAGCACGTATATAGGTTTTAAACTACTAATTAAGTTGCATACACACGTTAACACAATAGGAATACAGCTACGTAACCAGAGCAGACCTACCATTACCAGCCATCTCCAGTGAAGCCAAAAAAAAAAAAAAAAAAAAAAAACACAGCTAGGCACCCTAGGCATTTGTGAAAACTTACCAGTGACACGAGGGACATTGTCTAACTGAATTTGAATAGTTTGAGAAAAAAATCAGACAAATTGAAACAACACATTCCTGGGAACTGCTCACATTCCATATGTTCTTTTAACAGTAGAGTCGCAAGATTTTGGAGTGCCGCAACCTGCACTTCCCCTAATTCGTGTTCGAGTTGCAACAGTATATATGGATCCAGTCAAATTTGTTGTTTTACTTTATGCACAGGCCAGCTTGGATATCTCCTTCTTCGTTCCAATGGCAAGGCCCAGAACCGGTGGGATGAATGCAGCTACAACTGCAACAGCGCCAGGATCTTTGTTGAAGTTTCTTGACGATCAATCATCTTCTGGAGTGACTCTTCCAGAGAACGTTGATGTTGGAAGTTCTTCTTCGTATCGTATCTTAATTCGTTTTCCGGGTAGCCAAGTTAGGCTTTGATCCTCTGTATAAACACAAACAAACCCTTTGCCCACACTCTGACATGACCTTTAAACCATTGTGAAGATCACCACACAGGAACTGCTTTTTTCTTTCTTTGAAGAGTAAGGAATACTATCAGAGAAATGTGTTTCCATAGCTGATCATCTGACACCCTTTAAGTGATCAAAATTAAGGACACTTAAGGCGTGCATTAATCGTTGATTTACAGTTACTTTGATCCTATCAGGGAGTAATTCCCCCTTTTCTTTCTTTCTTTCTTTCTTTCTTTCTTTCTTTCTTTCTTTCTTTCTTTCTTTCTTTCTTTCTTTCTTTCTTTCTTCTTTCTTTCTTTCTTGTTATCATTAATCTACAATTACATTAAGAATATTATGTTTACTAGGCTCTCCCCTAGACCAGGTCGTCCCCCACCAACCCCGTTACAGTCACTGTCCATGAGCACAGCACAATGGTTGTCGAATCGCTGCCTGCCCGTCTCTGTGCTGTGCAGCCCTCCCCTTTCTCCCACCTCCCACATTATGCATGCTAATCATAATACCCCCTTTCTTCTCCCCCCCCGCCCCCCCACAAATCCCTCCTTACCCACCCATCCTCCCCAGTCCCTTTCCCTTTTGGTACCTGTTAGTCCATTCTTGGGTTCTGTGATTCTGCTGCTGTTTGGTTCCTTCAGTTTTTTGCCTTGTTCTTATACTCCACAGATGGGTGAAATCATTTGGTATTTCTCTCTCTCCGCTTGGCTTATTTCGCTGAGCATAATATCCTCTAGCTCCATCCATGTTGTTGCAAATGGTCGGATCTGTTTTCTCCTTGTGGCTGAGTAATATTCCATTGTGTATATGTACCACATCTTCTTTATCCGGTCATCTACTGATGGACACTTGGGTTGCTTCCAATTCTTGGCTATTGTAAATGGTGCTGCGATAAACATAGGGGTGCGTCTGTCTTTTCCAATCTTGAGTGCTGCGTTCTTAGGCTAAGTTCCTAGGAGTGGAATTCCTGGGTCAAACGGTAAGTCTATTTTGAGCCTTTTGAGGACCCTCCATACTGCTCTCCACGGTGGTTGGACTAATTTCATTCCCGCCAGCAGCGTAGGAGGGCTCCCCTTTCTTCCCAACCTCGCCAATATTTGTTGTTGTTTGTCTTTCCGACGATGGCGATCCTTACTTGTGTGAGGTGATAACTCACTGTGGTTTTAATTTGCATTTCTCTGACGACAAGCGACGTGGGGCATCTCTTCATGTGTCTGTTGGCCGTCTGTATGTCTCTTCTGGAGAACTGTCTGTTGAGTTCCTCTGCCCATTTTAAAAAATGGGTTATTTGTTTTTTTGTTTGTTGACGAGGGTGAACTCTTTATACATTTTGGACGTCCAGCCTTTATCGGATCTGTCATTTACAAATGTATTCTCCCATACTGTAGGGTACCTTTTGGTTCTATTGATGGTGTCTTTTGCTGCACAGAAGCTTTTCAGCTTAATATAGTCCCACTTGTTCATCATTGCTGTTGTTTTCCTTGCACGGGGAGATATGTTCAAGAAGAGGACACTCATGTTTATGTCTAAGAGGATTTTGCCTACGTTTTTTTCCCAAGAGTTTTATGGTTTCCTGACTTACATTCAGGTCTTTGATCCACTTTGAATTGACTTTTGTGTATGGGGTTAGACCGTTATCCAGTTTCGTTCTCCTACATGTAGCTGTCCGGTTTTGCCAGCGCCATCTGTTGAAGAGACTGTCATTTCGCCATGGTATGTCCATGGCTCCTTGATCACCTGTCATTTGACCATATATGTTGGGGTTAATGTCTGGAGTCTCTAATCTGTTCCACTGGTCTGTGGCTCTGTTCTTGTGTCAGGATCAAATGGCCTTGATTACTATGGCTTTGCAGTTAGAGCTTGAAGTTGGGGAGTGAGATCCCCCCTGCTTTATTCTTCTTTCTCAGTATCGCTTTGGCTATTCGGGTCTTTTGTGTCTCCTTATGAATGTTTGAACTATTTGATCCAGTTCGTTGAAGAATGTTGCTGGTAATGTGATAGGGATTGAATCAAATCTGTATATTGCCTTGGGCAGGATGGCCATTTTGACGATATTAATTCTTCCTAGCCACGAGCATGGGACGAGTTTCCGTTTGTTAGTGTCCCCTTTAATTTCTCATAAGTGTGACTGGTAGTTTTCAGGGTATAGGTCTTTCACTTCCTTGGTAAGGTTTATTCCTAGGTATTTCATTCTTTCTGATGCTACTGTGAATGGAATTGTTTTCCATGATTTCTCTTTCTATTAGTTCACTGGTAGTGTATAGGAAAGCTACATATTTCTGTGTGTTAATTCTGTATCCTGCAACTTTGCTGGATTCCGATACTAGTTCCTAGTCGTCTTCGAGTGTTGTCTTTAGGGTTCTTATGTACAATATCATGTCATCTGCAAATTGTGACAGTTTAACTTCTTCTTTACCAATCTGGATTCCCTGTATTTGTTTGTTTTCTCTGACTGCCGTGGCTAAGGCTTCCAGTACTATGTTAGATAACGGTGGGGAGAGTGGGTGGGCATCCCTGTCCTCTTCCCGGTCTCAGTGGAAAAATCTTTCAGCTTCTCGCCGTTTCAGGACAGTGCTGGCTGTGGGTTTATCATATATGGCCTTCATTATGTTGAGGTACTTGCCCTCCGTGCCCTTTTTTGTTGAGAGTTTGTACCGTGAATGGATGTTGAATTCTTACATGGTGAAGAGTGCAAGGGCAGTCATCACAGAAACTTTCGGTTTTGATCACGCATTACGAACTATAAACAGTCAGGTCAAATATGAATATTCGTTTGATTTTTATACTTGATTTGTATGTGATTTCCACATTTCTCCCTTATTATTATTGTTATTATTATTAATTTTTAATAAAATGCTGACGTGGTAGGTAGATGCAAGAGAAAGGTAGAAAACATCGTTTAGTGCTGTAAGAGGGCAAATGTAGATGATCAGGCTGTGTGCCTATAGACTAAGTATTAATCCAAGCTAGACAGGGGCAACAAAACATCCACGGATGCAGAAGATTTCTCTCTAAACAGGGGTGGCGTGGGGTTCTAAGCCTCACCTCTGTTGATCCCCAATTTCTCACCTGATGGCCCCCCTGCGACTGTGCCTGTCTTAGGTTGTCCCTCCCTTGAGGAGTCTTACCCGTCTCTGGCTAACCAGTCATCTTCCAGGGCCATGCAGGGAAATGGAAAGTTGGTTAAGTGAGAGAGGAGCAATATTGTGTGAAAAGGTTAGCGTTTTACTTCTTTGCAGATCCATGCCCTGTGGCCTTCATGCCCAGCATTTGTCTTGAGGTATCTTCACCACTCGGAAGAATTATGATACTCGGTAATTTCGTTATGAGGCACGAATTCTACTGAAGGGTTGTAATTAGGAAGGAAGAGGCGAGGAAGTAGCAGAGGGAGGAAAACGTGGGAAGATCGATGATTTCTTTGACATATCTTCTTGTAGAGTAACATAAGCACGTATATAGGTTTTAAACTACTAATTAAGTTGCATACACACGTTAACACAATAGGAATACAGCTACGTAACCAGAGCAGACCTACCATTACCAGCCATCTCCAGTGAAGCCAAAAAAAAAAAAAAAAAAAAAAAACACAGCTAGGCACCCTAGGCATTTGTGAAAACTTACCAGTGACACGAGGGACATTGTCTAACTGAATTTGAATAGTTTGAGAAAAAAATCAGACAAATTGAAACAACACATTCCTGGGAACTGCTCACATTCCATATGTTCTTTTAACAGTAGAGTCGCAAGATTTTGGAGTGCCGCAACCTGCACTTCCCCTAATTCGTGTTCGAGTTGCAACAGTATATATGGATCCAGTCAAATTTGTTGTTTTACTTTATGCACAGGCCAGCTTGGATATCTCCTTCTTCGTTCCAATGGCAAGGCCCAGAACCGGTGGGATGAATGCAGCTACAACTGCAACAGCGCCAGGATCTTTGTTGAAGTTTCTTGACGATCAATCATCTTCTGGAGTGACTCTTCCAGAGAACGTTGATGTTGGAAGTTCTTCTTCGTATCGTATCTTAATTCGTTTTCCGGGTAGCCAAGTTAGGCTTTGATCCTCTGTATAAACACAAACAAACCCTTTGCCCACACTCTGACATGACCTTTAAACCATTGTGAAGATCACCACACAGGAACTGCTTTTTTCTTTCTTTGAAGAGTAAGGAATACTATCAGAGAAATGTGTTTCCATAGCTGATCATCTGACACCCTTTAAGTGATCAAAATTAAGGACACTTAAGGCGTGCATTAATCGTTGATTTACAGTTACTTTGATCCTATCAGGGAGTAATTCCCCCTTTTCTTTCTTTCTTTCTTTCTTTCTTTCTTTCTTTCTTTCTTTCTTTCTTTCTTTCTTTCTTTCTTTCTTTCTTTCTTTCTTTCTTTCTTCTTTCTTTCTTTCTTGTTATCATTAATCTACAATTACATTAAGAATATTATGTTTACTAGGCTCTCCCCTAGACCAGGTCGTCCCCCACCAACCCCGTTACAGTCACTGTCCATGAGCACAGCACAATGGTTGTCGAATCGCTGCCTGCCCGTCTCTGTGCTGTGCAGCCCTCCCCTTTCTCCCACCTCCCACATTATGCATGCTAATCATAATACCCCCTTTCTTCTCCCCCCCGCCCCCCCACAAATCCCTCCCTACCCACCCATCCTCCCCAGTCCCTTTCCCTTTTGGTACCTGTTAGTCCATTCTTGGGTTCTGTGATTCTGCTGCTGTTTGGTTCCTTCAGTTTTTTGCCTTGTTCTTATACTCCACAGATGGGTGAAATCATTTGGTATTTCTCTCTCTCCGCTTGGCTTATTTCGCTGAGCATAATATCCTCTAGCTCCATCCATGTTGTTGCAAATGGTCGGATCTGTTTTCTCCTTGTGGCTGAGTAATATTCCATTGTGTATATGTACCACATCTTCTTTATCCGGTCATCTACTGATGGACACTTGGGTTGCTTCCAATTCTTGGCTATTGTAAATGGTGCTGCGATAAACATAGGGGTGCGTCTGTCTTTTCCAAACTTGAGTGCTGCGTTCTTAGGCTAAGTTCCTAGGAGTGGAATTCCTGGGTCAAACGGTAAGTCTATTTTGAGCCTTTTGAGGACCCTCCATACTGCTCTCCACGGTGGTTGGACTAATTTCATTCCCGCCAGCAGCGTAGGAGGGCTCCCCTTTCTTCCCAACCTCGCCAATATTTGTTGTTGTTTGTCTTTCCGACGATGGCGATCCTTACTTGTGTGAGGTGATAACTCACTGTGGTTTTAATTTGCATTTCTCTGACGACAAGCGACGTGGGGCATCTCTTCATGTGTCTGTTGGCCGTCTGTATGTCTCTTCTGGAGAACTGTCTGTTGAGTTCCTCTGCCCATTTTAAAAAATGGGTTATTTGTTTTTTTGTTTGTTGACGAGGGTGAACTCTTTATACATTTTGGACGTCCAGCCTTTATCGGATCTGTCATTTACAAATGTATTCTCCCATACTGTAGGGTACCTTTTGGTTCTATTGATGGTGTCTTTTGCTGCACAGAAGCTTTTCAGCTTAATATAGTCCCACTTGTTCATCATTGCTGTTGTTTTCCTTGCACGGGGAGATATGTTCAAGAAGAGGACACTCATGTTTATGTCTAAGAGGATTTTGCCTACGTTTTTTTCCCAAGAGTTTTATGGTTTCCTGACTTACATTCAGGTCTTTGATCCACTTTGAATTGACTTTTGTGTATGGGGTTAGACCGTTATCCAGTTTCGTTCTCCTACATGTAGCTGTCCGGTTTTGCCAGCGCCATCTGTTGAAGAGACTGTCATTTCGCCATGGTATGTCCATGGCTCCTTGATCACCTGTCATTTGACCATATATGTTGGGGTTAATGTCTGGAGTCTCTAATCTGTTCCACTGGTCTGTGGCTCTGTTCTTGTGTCAGGATCAAATGGCCTTGATTACTATGGCTTTGCAGTTAGAGCTTGAAGTTGGGGAGTGAGATCCCCCCTGCTTTATTCTTCTTTCTCAGTATCGCTTTGGCTATTCGGGTCTTTTGTGTCTCCTTATGAATGTTTGAACTATTTGATCCAGTTCGTTGAAGAATGTTGCTGGTAATGTGATAGGGATTGAATCAAATCTGTATATTGCCTTGGGCAGGATGGCCATTTTGACGATATTAATTCTTCCTAGCCACGAGCATGGGACGAGTTTCCGTTTGTTAGTGTCCCCTTTAATTTCTCATAAGTGTGACTGGTAGTTTTCAGGGTATAGGTCTTTCACTTCCTTGGTAAGGTTTATTCCTAGGTATTTCATTCTTTCTGATGCTACTGTGAATGGAATTGTTTTCCTGATTTCTCTTTCTATTAGTTCACTGGTAGTGTATAGGAAAGCTACATATTTCTGTGTGTTAATTCTGTATCCTGCAACTTTGCTGGATTCCGATACTAGTTCCTAGTCGTCTTCGAGTGTTGTCTTTAGGGTTCTTATGTACAATATCATGTCATCTGCAAATTGTGACAGTTTAACTTCTTCTTTACCAATCTGGATTCCCTGTATTTGTTTGTTTTCTCTGACTGCCGTGGCTAAGGCTTCCAGTACTATGTTAGATAACGGTGGGGAGAGTGGGTGGGCATCCCTGTCCTCTTCCCGGTCTCAGTGGAAAAATCTTTCAGCTTCTCGCCGTTTCAGGACAGTGCTGGCTGTGGGTTTATCATATATGGCCTTCATTATGTTGAGGTACTTGCCCTCCGTGCCCTTTTTTGTTGAGAGTTTGTACCGTGAATGGATGTTGAATTCTTACATGGTGAAGAGTGCAAGGGCAGTCATCACAGAAACTTTCGGTTTTGATCACGCATTACGAACTATAAACAGTCAGGTCAAATATGAATATTCGTTTGATTTTTATACTTGATTTGTATGTGATTTCCACATTTCTCCCTTATTATTATTGTTATTATTATTAATTTTTAATAAAATGCTGACGTGGTAGGTAGATGCAAGAGAAAGGTAGAAAACATCGTTTAGTGCTGTAAGAGGGCAAATGTAGATGATCAGGTGTGTGCCTATAGACTAAGTATTAATCCAAGCTAGACAGGGGCAACAAAACATCCACGGATGCAGAAGATTTCTCTCTAAACAGGGGTGGCGTGGGGTTCTAAGCCTCACCTCTGTTGATCCCCAATTTCTCACCTGATGGCCCCCCTGCGACTGTGCCTGTCTTAGGTTGTCCCTCCCTTGAGGAGTCTTACCCGTCTCTGGCTAACCAGTCATCTTCCAGGGCCATGCAGGGAAATGGAAAGTTGGTTAAGTGAGAGAGGAGCAATATTGTGTGAAAAGGTTAGCGTTTTACTTCTTTGCAGATCCATGCCCTGTGGCCTTCATGCCCAGCATTTGTCTTGAGGTATCTTCACCACTCGGAAGAATTATGATACTCGGTAATTTCGTTATGAGGCACGAATTCTACTGAAGGGTTGTAATTAGGAAGGAAGAGGCGAGGCTCTAGAAGTAGCAGAGGGAGGAAAACGTGGGAAGATCGATGATTTCTTTGACATATCTTCTTGTAGAGTAACATAAGCACGTATATAGGTTTTAAACTACTAATTAAGTTGCATACACACGTTAACACAATAGGAATACAGCTACGTAACCAGAGCAGACCTACCATTACCAGCCATCTCCAGTGAAGCCAAAAAAAAAAAAAAAAAAAAAAAACACAGCTAGGCACCCTAGGCATTTGTGAAAACTTACCAGTGACACGAGGGACATTGTCTAACTGAATTTGAATAGTTTGAGAAAAAAATCAGACAAATTGAAACAACACATTCCTGGGAACTGCTCACATTCCATATGTTCTTTTAACAGTAGAGTCGCAAGATTTTGGAGTGCCGCAACCTGCACTTCCCCTAATTCGTGTTCGAGTTGCAACAGTATATATGGATCCAGTCAAATTTGTTGTTTTACTTTATGCACAGGCCAGCTTGGATATCTCCTTCTTCGTTCCAATGGCAAGGCCCAGAACCGGTGGGATGAATGCAGCTACAACTGCAACAGCGCCAGGATCTTTGTTGAAGTTTCTTGACGATCAATCATCTTCTGGAGTGACTCTTCCAGAGAACGTTGATGTTGGAAGTTCTTCTTCGTATCGTATCTTAATTCGTTTTCCGGGTAGCCAAGTTAGGCTTTGATCCTCTGTATAAACACAAACAAACCCTTTGCCCACACTCTGACATGACCTTTAAACCATTGTGAAGATCACCACACAGGAACTGCTTTTTTCTTTCTTTGAAGAGTAAGGAATACTATCAGAGAAATGTGTTTCCATAGCTGATCATCTGACACCCTTTAAGTGATCAAAATTAAGGACACTTAAGGCGTGCATTAATCGTTGATTTACAGTTACTTTGATCCTATCAGGGAGTAATTCCCCCTTTTCTTTCTTTCTTTCTTTCTTTCTTTCTTTCTTTCTTTCTTTCTTTCTTTCTTTCTTTCTTTCTTTCTTTCTTTCTTTCTTTCTTCTTCTTCTTTCTTCTTTCTTGTTATCATTAATCTACAATTACATTAAGAATATTATGTTTACTAGGCTCTCCCCTAGACCAGGTCGTCCCCCACCAACCCCGTTACAGTCACTGTCCATGAGCACAGCACAATGGTTGTCGAATCGCTGCCTGCCCGTCTCTGTGCTGTGCAGCCCTCCCCTTTCTCCCACCTCCCACATTATGCATGCTAATCATAATACCCCCTTTCTTCTCCCCCCCGCCCCCCCACAAATCCCTCCCTACCCACCCATCCTCCCCAGTCCCTTTCCCTTTTGGTACCTGTTAGTCCATTCTTGGGTTCTGTGATTCTGCTGCTGTTTGGTTCCTTCAGTTTTTTGCCTTGTTCTTATACTCCACAGATGGGTGAAATCATTTGGTATTTCTCTCTCTCCGCTTGGCTTATTTCGCTGAGCATAATATCCTCTAGCTCCATCCATGTTGTTGCAAATGGTCGGATCTGTTTTCTCCTTGTGGCTGAGTAATATTCCATTGTGTATATGTACCACATCTTCTTTATCCGGTCATCTACTGATGGACACTTGGGTTGCTTCCAATTCTTGGCTATTGTAAATGGTGCTGCGATAAACATAGGGGTGCGTCTGTCTTTTCCAAACTTGAGTGCTGCGTTCTTAGGCTAAGTTCCTAGGAGTGGAATTCCTGGGTCAAACGGTAAGTCTATTTTGAGCCTTTTGAGGACCCTCCATACTGCTCTCCACGGTGGTTGGACTAATTTCATTCCCGCCAGCAGCGTAGGAGGGCTCCCCTTTCTTCCCAACCTCGCCAATATTTGTTGTTGTTTGTCTTTCCGACGATGGCGATCCTTACTTGTGTGAGGTGATAACTCACTGTGGTTTTAATTTGCATTTCTCTGACGACAAGCGACGTGGGGCATCTCTTCATGTGTCTGTTGGCCGTCTGTATGTCTCTTCTGGAGAACTGTCTGTTGAGTTCCTCTGCCCATTTTAAAAAATGGGTTATTTGTTTTTTTGTTTGTTGACGAGGGTGAACTCTTTATACATTTTGGACGTCCAGCCTTTATCGGATCTGTCATTTACAAATGTATTCTCCCATACTGTAGGGTACCTTTTGGTTCTATTGATGGTGTCTTTTGCTGCACAGAAGCTTTTCAGCTTAATATAGTCCCACTTGTTCATCATTGCTGTTGTTTTCCTTGCACGGGGAGATATGTTCAAGAAGAGGACACTCATGTTTATGTCTAAGAGGATTTTGCCTACGTTTTTTTCCCAAGAGTTTTATGGTTTCCTGACTTACATTCAGGTCTTTGATCCACTTTGAATTGACTTTTGTGTATGGGGTTAGACCGTTATCCAGTTTCGTTCTCCTACATGTAGCTGTCCGGTTTTGCCAGCGCCATCTGTTGAAGAGACTGTCATTTCGCCATGGTATGTCCATGGCTCCTTGATCACCTGTCATTTGACCATATATGTTGGGGTTAATGTCTGGAGTCTCTAATCTGTTCCACTGGTCTGTGGCTCTGTTCTTGTGTCAGGATCAAATGGCCTTGATTACTATGGCTTTGCAGTTAGAGCTTGAAGTTGGGGAGTGAGATCCCCCCTGCTTTATTCTTCTTTCTCAGTATCGCTTTGGCTATTCGGGTCTTTTGTGTCTCCTTATGAATGTTTGAACTATTTGATCCAGTTCGTTGAAGAATGTTGCTGGTAATGTGATAGGGATTGAATCAAATCTGTATATTGCCTTGGGCAGGATGGCCATTTTGACGATATTAATTCTTCCTAGCCACGAGCATGGGACGAGTTTCCGTTTGTTAGTGTCCCCTTTAATTTCTCATAAGTGTGACTGGTAGTTTTCAGGGTATAGGTCTTTCACTTCCTTGGTAAGGTTTATTCCTAGGTATTTCATTCTTTCTGATGCTACTGTGAATGGAATTGTTTTCCTGATTTCTCTTTCTATTAGTTCACTGGTAGTGTATAGGAAAGCTACATATTTCTGTGTGTTAATTCTGTATCCTGCAACTTTGCTGGATTCCGATACTAGTTCCTAGTCGTCTTCGAGTGTTGTCTTTAGGGTTCTTATGTACAATATCATGTCATCTGCAAATTGTGACAGTTTAACTTCTTCTTTACCAATCTGGATTCCCTGTATTTGTTTGTTTTCTCTGACTGCCGTGGCTAAGGCTTCCAGTACTATGTTAGATAACGGTGGGGAGAGTGGGTGGGCATCCCTGTCCTCTTCCCGGTCTCAGTGGAAAAATCTTTCAGCTTCTCGCCGTTTCAGGACAGTGCTGGCTGTGGGTTTATCATATATGGCCTTCATTATGTTGAGGTACTTGCCCTCCGTGCCCTTTTTTGTTGAGAGTTTGTACCGTGAATGGATGTTGAATTCTTACATGGTGAAGAGTGCAAGGGCAGTCATCACAGAAACTTTCGGTTTTGATCACGCATTACGAACTATAAACAGTCAGGTCAAATATGAATATTCGTTTGATTTTTATACTTGATTTGTATGTGATTTCCACATTTCTCCCTTATTATTATTGTTATTATTATTAATTTTTAATAAAATGCTGACGTGGTAGGTAGATGCAAGAGAAAGGTAGAAAACATCGTTTAGTGCTGTAAGAGGGCAAATGTAGATGATCAGGTGTGTGCCTATAGACTAAGTATTAATCCAAGCTAGACAGGGGCAACAAAACATCCACGGATGCAGAAGATTTCTCTCTAAACAGGGGTGGCGTGGGGTTCTAAGCCTCACCTCTGTTGATCCCCAATTTCTCACCTGATGGCCCCCCTGCGACTGTGCCTGTCTTAGGTTGTCCCTCCCTTGAGGAGTCTTACCCGTCTCTGGCTAACCAGTCATCTTCCAGGGCCATGCAGGGAAATGGAAAGTTGGTTAAGTGAGAGAGGAGCAATATTGTGTGAAAAGGTTAGCGTTTTACTTCTTTGCAGATCCATGCCCTGTGGCCTTCATGCCCAGCATTTGTCTTGAGGTATCTTCACCACTCGGAAGAATTATGATACTCGGTAATTTCGTTATGAGGCACGAATTCTACTGAAGGGTTGTAATTAGGAAGGAAGAGGCGAGGCTCTAGAAGTAGCAGAGGGAGGAAAACGTGGGAAGATCGATGATTTCTTTGACATATCTTCTTGTAGAGTAACATAAGCACGTATATAGGTTTTAAACTACTAATTAAGTTGCATACACACGTTAACACAATAGGAATACAGCTACGTAACCAGAGCAGACCTACCATTACCAGCCATCTCCAGTGAAGCCAAAAAAAAAAAAAAAAAAAAAAAACACAGCTAGGCACCCTAGGCATTTGTGAAAACTTACCAGTGACACGAGGGACATTGTCTAACTGAATTTGAATAGTTTGAGAAAAAAATCAGACAAATTGAAACAACACATTCCTGGGAACTGCTCACATTCCATATGTTCTTTTAACAGTAGAGTCGCAAGATTTTGGAGTGCCGCAACCTGCACTTCCCCTAATTCGTGTTCGAGTTGCAACAGTATATATGGATCCAGTCAAATTTGTTGTTTTACTTTATGCACAGGCCAGCTTGGATATCTCCTTCTTCGTTCCAATGGCAAGGCCCAGAACCGGTGGGATGAATGCAGCTACAACTGCAACAGCGCCAGGATCTTTGTTGAAGTTTCTTGACGATCAATCATCTTCTGGAGTGACTCTTCCAGAGAACGTTGATGTTGGAAGTTCTTCTTCGTATCGTATCTTAATTCGTTTTCCGGGTAGCCAAGTTAGGCTTTGATCCTCTGTATAAACACAAACAAACCCTTTGCCCACACTCTGACATGACCTTTAAACCATTGTGAAGATCACCACACAGGAACTGCTTTTTTCTTTCTTTGAAGAGTAAGGAATACTATCAGAGAAATGTGTTTCCATAGCTGATCATCTGACACCCTTTAAGTGATCAAAATTAAGGACACTTAAGGCGTGCATTAATCGTTGATTTACAGTTACTTTGATCCTATCAGGGAGTAATTCCCCCTTTTCTTTCTTTCTTTCTTTCTTTCTTTCTTTCTTTCTTTCTTTCTTTCTTTCTTTCTTTCTTTCTTTCTTTCTTTCTTTCTTTCTTTCTTTCTTCTTTCTTTCTTTCTTGTTATCATTAATCTACAATTACATTAAGAATATTATGTTTACTAGGCTCTCCCCTAGACCAGGTCGTCCCCCACCAACCCCGTTACAGTCACTGTCCATGAGCACAGCACAATGGTTGTCGAATCGCTGCCTGCCCGTCTCTGTGCTGTGCAGCCCTCCCCTTTCTCCCACCTCCCACATTATGCATGCTAATCATAATACCCCCTTTCTTCTCCCCCCCGCCCCCCCACAAATCCCTCCCTACCCACCCATCCTCCCCAGTCCCTTTCCCTTTTGGTACCTGTTAGTCCATTCTTGGGTTCTGTGATTCTGCTGCTGTTTGGTTCCTTCAGTTTTTTGCCTTGTTCTTATACTCCACAGATGGGTGAAATCATTTGGTATTTCTCTCTCTCCGCTTGGCTTATTTCGCTGAGCATAATATCCTCTAGCTCCATCCATGTTGTTGCAAATGGTCGGATCTGTTTTCTCCTTGTGGCTGAGTAATATTCCATTGTGTATATGTACCACATCTTCTTTATCCGGTCATCTACTGATGGACACTTGGGTTGCTTCCAATTCTTGGCTATTGTAAATGGTGCTGCGATAAACATAGGGGTGCGTCTGTCTTTTCCAATCTTGAGTGCTGCGTTCTTAGGCTAAGTTCCTAGGAGTGGAATTCCTGGGTCAAACGGTAAGTCTATTTTGAGCCTTTTGAGGACCCTCCATACTGCTCTCCACGGTGGTTGGACTAATTTCATTCCCGCCAGCAGCGTAGGAGGGCTCCCCTTTCTTCCCAACCTCGCCAATATTTGTTGTTGTTTGTCTTTCCGACGATGGCGATCCTTACTTGTGTGAGGTGATAACTCACTGTGGTTTTAATTTGCATTTCTCTGACGACAAGCGACGTGGGGCATCTCTTCATGTGTCTGTTGGCCGTCTGTATGTCTCTTCTGGAGAACTGTCTGTTGAGTTCCTCTGCCCATTTTAAAAAATGGGTTATTTGTTTTTTTGTTTGTTGACGAGGGTGAACTCTTTATACATTTTGGACGTCCAGCCTTTATCGGATCTGTCATTTACAAATGTATTCTCCCATACTGTAGGGTACCTTTTGGTTCTATTGATGGTGTCTTTTGCTGCACAGAAGCTTTTCAGCTTAATATAGTCCCACTTGTTCATCATTGCTGTTGTTTTCCTTGCACGGGGAGATATGTTCAAGAAGAGGACACTCATGTTTATGTCTAAGAGGATTTTGCCTACGTTTTTTTCCCAAGAGTTTTATGGTTTCCTGACTTACATTCAGGTCTTTGATCCACTTTGAATTGACTTTTGTGTATGGGGTTAGACCGTTATCCAGTTTCGTTCTCCTACATGTAGCTGTCCGGTTTTGCCAGCGCCATCTGTTGAAGAGACTGTCATTTCGCCATGGTATGTCCATGGCTCCTTGATCACCTGTCATTTGACCATATATGTTGGGGTTAATGTCTGGAGTCTCTAATCTGTTCCACTGGTCTGTGGCTCTGTTCTTGTGTCAGGATCAAATGGCCTTGATTACTATGGCTTTGCAGTTAGAGCTTGAAGTTGGGGAGTGAGATCCCCCCTGCTTTATTCTTCTTTCTCAGTATCGCTTTGGCTATTCGGGTCTTTTGTGTCTCCTTATGAATGTTTGAACTATTTGATCCAGTTCGTTGAAGAATGTTGCTGGTAATGTGATAGGGATTGAATCAAATCTGTATATTGCCTTGGGCAGGATGGCCATTTTGACGATATTAATTCTTCCTAGCCACGAGCATGGGACGAGTTTCCGTTTGTTAGTGTCCCCTTTAATTTCTCATAAGTGTGACTGGTAGTTTTCAGGGTATAGGTCTTTCACTTCCTTGGTAAGGTTTATTCCTAGGTATTTCATTCTTTCTGATGCTACTGTGAATGGAATTGTTTTCCTGATTTCTCTTTCTATTAGTTCACTGGTAGTGTATAGGAAAGCTACATATTTCTGTGTGTTAATTCTGTATCCTGCAACTTTGCTGGATTCCGATACTAGTTCCTAGTCGTCTTCGAGTGTTGTCTTTAGGGTTCTTATGTACAATATCATGTCATCTGCAAATTGTGACAGTTTAACTTCTTCTTTACCAATCTGGATTCCCTGTATTTGTTTGTTTTCTCTGACTGCCGTGGCTAAGGCCTCCAGTACTATGTTAGATAACGGTGGGGAGAGTGGGTGGGCATCCCTGTCCTCTTCCCGGTCTCAGTGGAAAAATCTTTCAGCTTCTCGCCGTTTCAGGACAGTGCTGGCTGTGGGTTTATCATATATGGCCTTCATTATGTTGAGGTACTTGCCCTCCGTGCCCTTTTTTGTTGAGAGTTTGTACCGTGAATGGATGTTGAATTCTTACATGGTGAAGAGTGCAAGGGCAGTCATCACAGAAACTTTCGGTTTTGATCACGCATTACGAACTATAAACAGTCAGGTCAAATATGAATATTCGTTTGATTTTTATACTTGATTTGTATGTGATTTCCACATTTCTCCCTTATTATTATTGTTATTATTATTAATTTTTAATAAAATGCTGACGTGGTAGGTAGATGCAAGAGAAAGGTAGAAAACATCGTTTAGTGCTGTAAGAGGGCAAATGTAGATGATCAGGTGTGTGCCTATAGACTAAGTATTAATCCAAGCTAGACAGGGGCAACAAAACATCCACGGATGCAGAAGATTTCTCTCTAAACAGGGGTGGCGTGGGGTTCTAAGCCTCACCTCTGTTGATCCCCAATTTCTCACCTGATGGCCCCCCTGCGACTGTGCCTGTCTTAGGTTGTCCCTCCCTTGAGGAGTCTTACCCGTCTCTGGCTAACCAGTCATCTTCCAGGGCCATGCAGGGAAATGGAAAGTTGGTTAAGTGAGAGAGGAGCAATATTGTGTGAAAAGGTTAGCGTTTTACTTCTTTGCAGATCCATGCCCTGTGGCCTTCATGCCCAGCATTTGTCTTGAGGTATCTTCACCACTCGGAAGAATTATGATACTCGGTAATTTCGTTATGAGGCACGAATTCTACTGAAGGGTTGTAATTAGGAAGGAAGAGGCGAGGCTCTAGAAGTAGCAGAGGGAGGAAAACGTGGGAAGATCGATGATTTCTTTGACATATCTTCTTGTAGAGTAACATAAGCACGTATATAGGTTTTAAACTACTAATTAAGTTGCATACACACGTTAACACAATAGGAATACAGCTACGTAACCAGAGCAGACCTACCATTACCAGCCATCTCCAGTGAAGCCAAAAAAAAAAAAAAAAAAAAAAAACACAGCTAGGCACCCTAGGCATTTGTGAAAACTTACCAGTGACACGAGGGACATTGTCTAACTGAATTTGAATAGTTTGAGAAAAAAATCAGACAAATTGAAACAACACATTCCTGGGAACTGCTCACATTCCATATGTTCTTTTAACAGTAGAGTCGCAAGATTTTGGAGTGCCGCAACCTGCACTTCCCCTAATTCGTGTTCGAGTTGCAACAGTATATATGGATCCAGTCAAATTTGTTGTTTTACTTTATGCACAGGCCAGCTTGGATATCTCCTTCTTCGTTCCAATGGCAAGGCCCAGAACCGGTGGGATGAATGCAGCTACAACTGCAACAGCGCCAGGATCTTTGTTGAAGTTTCTTGACGATCAATCATCTTCTGGAGTGACTCTTCCAGAGAACGTTGATGTTGGAAGTTCTTCTTCGTATCGTATCTTAATTCGTTTTCCGGGTAGCCAAGTTAGGCTTTGATCCTCTGTATAAACACAAACAAACCCTTTGCCCACACTCTGACATGACCTTTAAACCATTGTGAAGATCACCCACACAGGAACTGCTTTTTTCTTTCTTTGAAGAGTAAGGAATACTATCAGAGAAATGTGTTTCCATAGCTGATCATCTGACACCCTTTAAGTGATCAAAATTAAGGACACTTAAGGCGTGCATTAATCGTTGATTTACAGTTACTTTGATCCTATCAGGGAGTAATTCCCCCTTTTTCTTTCTTTCTTTCTTTCTTTCTTTCTTTCTTTCTTTCTTCTTTCTTTCTTTCTTTCTTTCTTTCTTCTTCTTTCTTTCTTTCTTCTTTCTTTCTTTCTTGTTATCATTAATCTACAATTACATTAAGAATATTATGTTTACTAGGCTCTCCCCTAGACCAGGTCGTCCCCCACCAACCCCGTTACAGTCACTGTCCATGAGCACAGCACAATGGTTGTCGAATCGCTGCCTGCCCGTCTCTGTGCTGTGCAGCCCTCCCCTTTCTCCCACCTCCCACATATGCATGCTAATCATAATACCCCCTTTCTTCTCCCCCCCGCCCCCCCCACAAATCCCTCCCTACCCACCCATCCTCCCCAGTCCCTTTCCCTTTTGGTACCTGTTAGTCCATTCTTGGGTTCTGTGATTCTGCTGCTGTTTGGTTCCTTCAGTTTTTTGCCTTGTTCTTATACTCCACAGATGGGTGAAATCATTTGGTATTTCTCTCTCTCCGCTTGGCTTATTTCGCTGAGCATAATATCCTCTAGCTCCATCCATGTTGTTGCAAATGGTCGGATCTGTTTTCTCCTTGTGGCTGAGTAATATTCCATTGTGTATATGTACCACATCTTCTTTATCCGGTCATCTACTGATGGACACTTGGGTTGCTTCCAATTCTTGGCTATTGTAAATGGTGCTGCGATAAACATAGGGGTGCGTCTGTCTTTTCCAATCTTGAGTGCTGCGTTCTTAGGCTAAGTTCCTAGGAGTGGAATTCCTGGGTCAAACGGTAAGTCTATTTTGAGCCTTTTGAGGACCCTCCATACTGCTCTCCACGGTGGTTGGACTAATTTCATTCCCGCCAGCAGCGTAGGAGGGCTCCCCTTTCTTCCCAACCTCGCCCAATATTTGTTGTTGTTTGTCTTTCCGACGATGGCGATCCTTACTTGTGTGAGGTGATAACTCACTGTGGTTTTAATTTGCATTTCTCTGACGACAAGCGACGTGGGGCATCTCTTCATGTGTCTGTTGGCCGTCTGTATGTCTCTTCTGGAGAACTGTCTGTTGAGTTCCTCTGCCCATTTTAAAAAATGGGTTATTTGTTTTTTTGTTTGTTGACGAGGGTGAACTCTTTATACAATTTTGGACGTCCAGCCTTTATCGGATCTGTCATTTACAAATGTATTCTCCCATACTGTAGGGTACCTTTTGGTTCTATTGATGGTGTCTTTTGCTGCACAGAAGCTTTTCAGCTTAATATAGTCCCCACTTGTTCATCATTGCTGTTGTTTTCCTTGCACGGGGAGATATGTTCAAGAAGAGGACACTCATGTTTATGTCTAAGAGGATTTTGCTCTATTTTTTTCCCAAGAGTTTTATGGTTTCCTGACTTTACATTCAGGTCTTTGATCACTTTGAATTGACTTTTTGTGTATGGGGTTAGACCGTTATCCAGTTTCGTTCTCCTACATGTAGCTGTCCGGTTTTGCCAGCGCCATCTGTTGAAGAGACTGTCATTTCGCCATGGTATGTCCATGGCTCCTTGATCACCTGTCATTTGACCATATATGTTGGGGTTAATGTCTGGAGTCTCTAATCTGTTCCACTGTCTGTGGCTCTGTTCTTGTGTCAGGATCAAATGGCCTTGATTACTATGGCTTTGCAGTTAGAGCTTGAAGTTGGGGAGTGAGATCCCCCCTGCTTTATTCTTCTTTCTCAGTATCGCTTTGGCTATTCGGGTCTTTGTGTGTCTCCTTATGAATGTTTGAACTATTTGATCCAGTTCGTTGAAGAATGTTGCTGGTAATGTGATAGGGATTGAATCAAATCTGTATATTGCCTTGGGCAGGATGGCCATTTTGACGATATTAATTCTTCCTAGCCACGAGCATGGGACGAGTTTCCGTTTGTTAGTGTCCCCCTTTAATTTCTCATAAGTGTGACTGGTAGTTTTCAGGGTATAGGTCTTTCACTTCCTTGGTAAGGTTTATTCCTAGGTATTTCATTCTTTCTGATGCTACTGTGAATGCGAATTGTTTTCCTGATTTCTCTTTCTATTAGTTCACTGGTAGTGTATAGGAAAGCTACATATTTCTGTGTGTTAATTCTGTATCCTGCAACTTTGCTGGATTCCGATACTAGTTCCTAGTCGTCTTCGAGTGTTGTCTTTAGGGTTCTTATGTACAATATCATGTCATCTGCAAATTGTGACAGTTTAACTTCTTCTTTACCAATCTGGATTCCCTGTATTTGTTTGTTTTTCTCTGACTGCCGTGGCTAAGGCCTCCAGTACTATGTTAGATAACGGTGGGGAGAGTGGGTGGGCATCCCTGTCCTCTTCCCGGTCTCAGTGGAAAAATCTTTCAGCTTCTCGCCGTTTCAGGACAGTGCTGGCTGTGGGTTTATCATATATGGCCTTCATTATGTTGAGGTACTTGCCCTCCGTGCCCTTTTTTGTTGAGAGTTTGTACCGTGAATGGATGTTGAATTCTTACATGGTGAAGAGTGCAAGGGCAGTCATCACAGAAACTTTCGGTTTTGATCACGCATTACGAACTATAAACAGTCAGGTCAAATATGAATATTCGTTTGATTTTTATACTTGATTTGTATGTGATTTCCACATTTCTCCCTTATTATTATTGTTATTATTATTAATTTTTAATAAAATGCTGACGTGGTAGGTAGATGCAAGAGAAAGGTAGAAAACATCGTTTAGTGCTGTAAGAGGGCAAATGTAGATGATCAGGTGTGTGCCTATAGACTAAGTATTAATCCAAGCTAGACAGGGGCAACAAAACATCCACGGATGCAGAAGATTTCTCTCTAAACAGGGGTGGCGTGGGGTTCTAAGGCCTCACCTCTGTTGATCCCCAATTTCTCACCTGATGGCCCCCCTGCGACTGTGCCTGTCTTAGGTTGTCCCTCCCTTGAGGAGTCTTACCCGTCTCTGGCTAACCAGTCATCTTCCAGGGCCATGCAGGGAAATGGAAAGTTGGTTAAGTGAGAGAGGAGCAATATTGTGTGAAAAGGTTAGCGTTTTACTTCTTTGCAGATCCATGCCCTGTGGCCTTCATGCCCAGCATTTGTCTTGAGGTATCTTCACCACTCGGAAGAATTATGATACTCGGTAATTTCGTTATGAGGCACGATATTCTACTGAAGGGTTGTAATTAGGAAGGAAGAGGCGAGGCTCTAGAAGTAGCAGAGGGAGGAAAACGAGGGAAGATCGATGATTTCTTTGACATATCTTCTTGTAGAGTAACATAAGCACGTATATAGGTTTTAAACTACTAATTAAGTTGCATACACACGTTAACACAATAGGAATACAGCTACGTAACCAGAGCAGACCTACCATTACCAGCCATCTCCAGTGAAGCCAAAAAAAAAAAAAAAAAAAAAAACACAGCTAGGCACCCTAGGCATTTGTGAAAACTTACCAGTGACACGAGGGACATTGTCTAACTGAATTTGAATAGTTTGAGAAAAAAATCAGACAAATTGAAACAACACATTCCTGGGAACTGCTCACATTCCATATGTTCTTTTAACAGTAGAGTCGCAAGATTTTGGAGTGCCGCAACCTGCACTTCCCCTAATTCGTGTTCGAGTTGCAACAGTATATATGGATCCAGTCAAATTTGTTGTTTTACTTTATGCACAGGCCAGCTTGGATATCTCCTTCTTCGTTCCAATGGCAAGGCCCAGAACCGGTGGGATGAATGCAGCTACAACTGCAACAGCGCCAGGATCTTTTGTTGAAGTTTCTTGACGATCAATCATCTTCTGGAGTGACTCTTCCAGAGAACGTTGATGTTGGAAGTTCTTCTTCGTATCGTATCTTAATTCGTTTTCCGGGTAGCCAAGTTAGGCTTTGATCCTCTGTATAAACACAAACAAACCCTTTGCCCACACTCTGACATGACCTTTAAACCATTGTGAAGATCACCACACAGGAACTGCTTTTTTTCTTTCTTTGAAGAGTAAGGAATACTATCAGAGAAATGTGTTTCCATAGCTGATCATCTGACACCCTTTAAGTGATCAAAATTAAGGACACTTAAGGCGTGCATTAATCGTTGATTTACAGTTACTTTGATCCTATCAGGGAGTAATTCCCCCTTTTCTTTCTTTCTTTCTTTCTTTCTTTCTTTTTTTTCTTTCTTTCTTTCTTTCTTTCTTTCTTCTTTCTTTCTTTCTTTCTTTCTTTCTTTCTTTTCTTTCTTTCTTTCTTTCTTCTTTCTTTCTTCTTCTTGTTATCATTAATCTACAATTACATTAAGAATATTATGTTTACTAGGCTCTCCCTAGACCAGGTCGTCCCCCACCAACCCCGTTACAGTCACTGTCCATGAGCACAGCACAATGGTTGTCGAATCGCTGCCTGCCCGTCTCTGTGCTGTGCAGCCCTCCCCTTTCTCCCACCTCCCACATTATGCATGCTAATCATAATACCCCCTTTCTTCTCCCCCCCGCCCCCCACAAATCCCTCCTTACCCACCCATCCTCCCCAGTCCCTTTCCCTTTTGGTACCTGTTAGTCCATTCTTGGGTTCTGTGATTCTGCTGCTGTTTGGTTCCTTCAGTTTTTTGCCTTGTTCTTATACTCCACAGATGGGTGAAATCATTTGGTATTTCTCTCTTCTCCGCTTGGCTTATTTCGGCTGAGCATAATATCCTCTAGCTCCATCCATGTTGTTGCAAATGGTCGGATCTGTTTTCCTCCTTGTGGCTGAGTAATATTCCATTGTGTATATGTACCACATCTTCTTTATCCGGTCATCTACTGATGGACACTTGGGTTGCTTCCAATTCTTGGCTATTGTAAATGGTGCTGCGATAAACATAGGGGTGCGTCTGTCTTTTCCAATCTTGAGTGCTGCGTTCTTAGGCTAAGTTCCTAGGAGTGGAATTCCTGGGTCAAACGGTAAGTCTATTTTGAGCCTTTTGAGGACCCTCCATACTGCTCTCCACGGTGGTTGGACTAATTTCATTCCCGCCAGCAGCGTAGGAGGGCTCCCCTTTCTTCCCAACCTCGCCAATATTTGTTGTTGTTTGTCTTTCCGACGATGGCGATCCTTACTTGTGTGAGGTGATAACTCACTGTGGTTTTAATTTGCATTTCTCTGACGACAAGCGACGTGGGGCATCTCTTCATGTGTCTGTTGGCCGTCTGTATGTCTCTTCTGGAGAACTGTCTGTTGAGTTCCTCTGCCCATTTTAAAAAATGGGTTATTTGTTTTTTGTTTGTTGACGAGGGTGAACTCTTATACATTTTGGACGTCCAGCCTTTATCGGATCTGTCATTTACAAATGTATTCTCCCATACTGTAGGGTACCTTTTGGTTCTATTGATGGTGTCTTTTGCTGCACAGAAGCTTTTCAGCTTAATATAGTCCCACTTGTTCATCATTGCTGTTGTTTTCCTTGCACGGGGAGATATGTTCAAGAGAGGACACTCATGTTTATGTCTAAGAGGATTTTGCCTACGTTTTTTTTTCCCAAGAGTTTTATGGTTTCCTGACTTACATCAGGTCTTTGATCCACTTTGAATTGACTTTTGTGTATGGGGTTAGACCGTTATCCAGTTTCGTTCTCCTACATGTAGCTGTCCGGTTTTGCCAGGCGCCATCTGTTGAAGAGACTGTCATTTCGCCATGGTATGTCCATGGCTCCTTGATCACCTGTCATTTGACCATATATGTTGGGGTTAATGTCTGGAGTCTCTAATCTGTTCCACTGGTCTGTGGCTCTGTTCTTGTGTCAGGATCAAATGGCCTTGATTACTATGGCTTTGCAGTTAGAGCTTGAAGTTGGGGAGTGAGATCCCCCCTGCTTTATTCTTCTTTCTCAGTATCGCTTTGGCTATTCGGGTCTTTTGTGTCTCCTTATGAATGTTTGAACTATTTGATCCAGTTCGTTGAAGAATGTTGCTGGTAATGTGATAGGGATTGAATCAAATCTGTATATTGCCTTGGGCAGGATGGCCATTTTGACGATATTAATTCTTCCTAGCCACGAGCATGGGACGAGTTTCCGTTTGTTAGTGTCCCCTTTAATTTCTCATAAGTGGTGACTGGTAGTTTTCAGGGTATAGAGTCTTTCACTTCCTTGGTAAGGTTTATTCCTAGGTATTTCATTCTTTCTGATGCTACTGTGAATGGAATTGTTTTCCTGATTTCTCTTTCTATTAGTTCACTGGTAGTGTATAGGAAAGCTACATATTTCTGTGTGTTAATTCTGTATCCTGCAACTTTGCTGGATTCCGATACTAGTTCCTAGTCGTCTTCGAGTGTTGTCTTTAGGGTTCTTATGTACAATATCATGTCATCTGCAAATTGTGACAGTTTAACTTCTTCTTTACCAATCTGGATTCCCTGTATTTGTTTGTTTTCTCTGACTGCCGTGGCTAAGGCCTCCAGTACTATGTTAGATAACGGTGGGGAGAGTGGGTGGGCATCCCCTGTCCTCTTCCCGGTCTCAGTGGAAAAATCTTTCAGCTTCTCGCCGTTTCAGGACAGTGCTGGCTGTGGGTTTATCATATATGGCCTTCATTATGTTGAGGTACTTGCCCTCCGTGCCCTTTTTTGTTGAGAGTTTGTACCGTGAATGGATGTTGAATTCTTACATGGTGAAGAGTGCAAGGGCAGTCATCACAGAAACTTTCGGTTTTGATCACGCATTACGAACTATAAACAGTCAGGTCAAATATGAATATTCGTTTGATTTTTATACTTGATTTGTATGTGATTTCCACATTTCTCCCTTATTATTATTGTTATTATTATTAATTTTTAATAAAATGCTGACGTGCTAGGTAGATGCAAGAGAAAGGTAGAAAACATCGTTTAGTGCTGTAAGAGGGCAAATGTAGATGATCAGGTGTGTGCCTATAGACTAAGTATTAATCCAAGCTAGACAGGGGCAACAAAACATCCACGGATGCAGAAGATTTCTCTCTAAACAGGGGTGGCGTGGGGTTCTAAGCCTCACCTCTGTTGATCCCCAATTTCTCACCTGATGGCCCCCCTGCGACTGTGCCTGTCTTAGGTTGTCCCTCCCTTGAGGAGTCTTACCCGTCTCTGGCTAACCAGTCATCTTCCAGGGCCATGCAGGGAAATGGAAAGTTGGTTAAGTGAGAGAGGAGCAATATTGTGTGAAAAGGTTAGCGTTTTACTTCTTTGCAGATCCATGCCCTGTGGCCTTCATGCCCAGCATTTGTCTTGAGGTATCTTCACCACTCGGAAGAATTATGATACTCGGTAATTTCGTTATGAGGCACGAATTCTACTGAAGGGTTGTAATTAGGAAGGAAGAGGCGAGGCTCTAGAAGTAGCAGAGGGAGGAAAACGTGGGAAGATCGATGATTTCTTTGACATATCTTCTTGTAGAGTAACATAAGCACGTATATAGGTTTTAAACTACTAATTAAGTTGCATACACACGTTAACACAATAGGAATACAGCTACGTAACCAGAGCAGACCTACCATTACCAGCCATCTCCAGTGAAGCCAAAAAAAAAAAAAAAAAAAAAAACACAGCTAGGCACCCTAGGCATTTGTGAAAACTTACCAGTGACACGAGGGACATTGTCTAACTGAATTTGAATAGTTTGAGAAAAAAATCAGACAAATTGAAACAACACATTCCTGGGAACTGCTCACATTCCATATGTTCTTTTAACAGTAGAGTCGCAAGATTTTGGAGTGCCGCAACCTGCACTTCCCCTAATTCGTGTTCGAGTTGCAACAGTATATATGGATCCAGTCAAATTTGTTGTTTTACTTTATGCACAGGCCAGCTTGGATATCTCCTTCTTCGTTCCAATGGCAAGGCCCAGAACCGGTGGATGAATGCAGCTACAACTGCAACAGCGCCAGGATCTTTGTTGAAGTTTCTTGACGATCAATCATCTTCTGGAGTGACTCTTCCAGAGAACGTTGATGTTGGAAGTTCTTCTTCGTATCGTATCTTAATTCGTTTTCCGGGTAGCCAAGTTAGGCTTTGATCCTCTGTATAAACACAAACAAACCCTTTGCCCACACTCTGACATGACCTTTAAACCATTGTGAAGATCACCACACAGGAAATGCTTTTTTCTTTCTTTGAAGAGTAAGGAATACTATCAGAGAAATGTGTTTCCATAGCTGATCATCTGACACCCTTTAAGTGATCAAAATTAAGGACACTTAAGGCGTGCATTAATCGTTGATTTACAGTTACTTTGATCCTATCAGGGAGTAATTCCCCCTTTTCTTTCTTTCTTTCTTTCTTTCTTCTTTCTTTCTTTCTTCTTTCTTTCTTCTTTCTTTCTTTCTTTCTTTCTTCTTTCTTTTCTTCTTTCTTTCTTTCTTGTTATCTTAATCTT